>NW_010548870.1:88603-124581 GCF_000687285.1 Phaethon lepturus
AGGGAATTGAATTTCCTTTGTCCTAGAGAAGGAGGCTAAGCCTGGATAATGGATGAGAGGGATGATGCGGAGCTCTGGATTTCCCAGAGAAAATAGGGTCAAACCCATCATCCTCAATGCAACTGAAATCTCATTTTTTGTTAAATAATTTTGGGGGACAGTTGCCATCTCCACATAAGCAGGACCCATGGCTGCCCATCCTTCCCTAAAAAGGACAAAGATGAAACCAGCCCCAGTTCTAGCGTTTTCTTGAACTCCAAGCTATTTTTAGGCATATGGTAGCCAGCTGCTGTCAGGCTTACATTGACAGGCCAGGATTTGTAATGCTGTGCACAGTGTCAGTTTGTCGTATAATGCTTTTAAAACAAATCTGGGGCGAGTGGAATGGGGAAACTATTTTTAAGAGTTGCTGTTTATCATGTTTTTTCCAGGCTCAATGTTCTCAGAGTTGACATGATTCTGAGCTCCACACCATTTGATTTAACATTGTTCATTTTTCATGCTCTCCAGTACAATTGTGGAAATACATTGATCATCCTACTGAAACACCTGCACCAGTCAGCAAGAGAAAACTTCTGAACTGATATCTCTGCTGTCTCAGTGACATGGCTCATGCAAGCATGTATATCTGCAAGGAGCAGATTGTATCTCACAGACAATATTCCTAAAAAATGCACTGCTTCCTCAGAGGTGGGACATGAAGATGTATGGTTGAGGAAGCTGGTATATTCCAGTTTTTGTAGAAGATAGGTGTTAGGGAGCGTTTCACTCTACTTTTCATATATACAGAATCAGCAAAGAATGGCCAATTACAGAAGTGAAGGACTGGAAAGGAAATGCAGGAGTCATCTATTCAATCTCATCCTCCCTCTCCAAAGCAAGAATCTCTTGGGAGATGGTTGTCATACTGCTCCTTAAAAACCTGCCAGTTGCAAGGGTTTCAGAGCTTTCATAGATAAGCTGTTCCAGCACTTAAATGTCCAAGGCTTGACTACTGAGAAAAATTTCCTAATATATTAACTCCCCACTGCTGTCAGTGAGTATTCATAATTCCTCAGGGAAGCATGGAGAAAATCAGTCATTATACTCATTGCAATATTTTATGTAACTGAAGAATTTACAGTGTACTCTTTGGATTTTTACTCTCTAAATGGAAGAGTTCAACTTTTTCCAACATTTCTGTAAAGCTTACAATTTCCAAACCTCATAGCATTTTTGTTGTTCTGCTCTGGATTCTTACTAATTCCTCTAGCTCTTTCCTAATGAAACACTTCAGCTGTGACATCGTCAGAGGAGAGGAGAATTACTGCCTGTACTTATAGGCGACCTCCCAGAAAATTTTCCTTTCCTTTCAGCACCTGCATATTATTAATTTGACTTATTTTGGTGCTGTGTTGTAACTTCCAAACCTCTCTTCAGTGCTGCTGCCAGAGCAGTTATTCCCCAGTTTATATTTGTACATTTGCTATTTTTCCTTTCTAAATGAAGTCCCTTATACTTGTTCGATGCCGTTAATATACAAACATCCAGACTTCCTAGAACTATGTCTTGCTCACACAAGCTTCCCATAAAACATAACCTGATTCTTAGGTTTAAAGATCATTAATGTTTATTTACCAATACCCTGTTATTTTATTTATTAAATTTGTCACTATGCTCTGCTTTGTATACGCTTATGCTTGCTCATGCATACTTTATGAATATAGAAATTAGTATCTCATAAACTTGGTAATTAGGCCAGTGATAAACAGCTGTTTGTTTACCATGCAGGGCAAAATTTCTACCGAAGTTCCTTACCTTTCATGCACAGTTGTTGTTTGGAATCTCTATCATGATAAAAAAGTATATGGATCTGTAATATCTACTCTTAATCGTTATTGCCAGCTCAGTGAAATCTCAGTTTTTAAAACAGACAGAAATAGAATAGAATTGCAGCACGCTTTAGATATCCAAGAATCTATATTATGATGTGTGTTAGTAAACCACTTAGATGTTCCTGCCGTAGACCGGGATCCCAGGGTGCTGTATGCTGCACAGGCATGCAGAGAGAACTTCCAAATGACAGCCCGGGGATACCGACAGAGGGGTACACAGCAATGAGGGAACTATGTTATATACAAAGAGTTTTCATGCTTTGAAAGTAGAGCTTTGTATTACATGTCCTTTCTGCAACTTGAGTTAGATTTAATTTTAATAGCATTTAGAAACCTGTAATAATTGAGGTTTTCAGAGTTTCTACACACACATTCATGGGACGGGGCGGGGGGTGTTGCCTGTGGGTCAGTGATGAATCAATCCCTATCAGAGAGGAATTATTAAGAAGAATTAATTTTACGCCTTTGGAGGGGACTTGATAACAGGTATTTTTTAAAGGTCAGAATAATTCTTGTACACCAGTGCTGCAACACCTGTAGAAATGAAGGTAGTAGATCTGTGCCAATATCCACAGTGCTCTGAAAAATCCTGCAGCTAGTGGAACTATTCCTACATACCATGGATCAGAGTAGGGCACAGGGACCTGCAAAAGGAAAAAGTTACCCTTACTCTCATCTTTCTTGAACAGCATGTATGGGTTGAATTAATTTCCTCTTCATTCTGCAGTGTTTGGTGATTATCAAATTAGGAGGGAAGCCTTGGATGTGGAGGTGAATTCCTGTGAAAAAAATCGGGGGTTACAGAGAGATCTTTTCCTTTCCTGCCTCCCAGGAGGATTCCGGATAGAAGAGTAGGGAAATGTAGGAAATCCTTGCAGAGGAGGCTACGTAAATTAAATTACCTTCTCTTGTAAGGGAATACAGCAAAAAGATCAGCCTGTTCCCAGACAAACCCCTTCTTTCAGTTTCCTTATCCAGCAGTAGTCCACTGAACTAGATGAGTCTTCAGATGGTTAACAATGTAGAACCAAAATCTCATTTAGGTAGGTAGGGATTTTATGATATGTTATCCGTTATGCTTTTTCATTATGAAAAATAGCGGTGTTAGAGAGGAAGTAAGCATTACCCATAAGATTATTATTTGCTAAAAAGTTTATTAGAACCAGGTAATTAGCTGGCTATGTCATTAGTCATATTGCCAAAATGTAATTGCTATTCTGTGTTTTGTGCTGTCTTAGCAATGATTTTTTTATTTTCACTGATTTCTCTGGTCATTTAGTTTATTTTTAGAAGTAGAAAATGTGTCATTCTCACAGCTTTTTTCATTCCTGAGAATGTCCCACAGTGGGAGAGTTTTCAGGTATTCATCAACTACTCTTGAAAAAACATATGATCACACCATGGCTGCTCTGAATCTCAGTAGATGAAAGTGGGGAAATAAATTTCAGAATGCTTTAGGATGTAAAGAGTTGAGAACAATACATATATTTGAGTCTGTTTATTGTAAATGGTAATTGTCTTTTCTGAAAAAGTTTATCGATAGTACAGGAGAAATCTTTGCTGAGTGGTGTAGGATATTTTTATTCCAAAAAAAAATTGACAAAACCCCGTAGTTTTTCTAAATCGCAAAATGCTGCTGACTATTCTCAAATATAAACAGAATAGAAAACACTTTGATATTTTTATCTAGAATCTTGGAACAAGTCAAATACTTCGTGAGGTAGGCTGTGATTTCAGGACCTTACATTTCTAAAGTATTTGTGCTCTGGCACAATTGGTGCTGTGTAATTTGACTTTTTCTTTGAAATGAGTGGAAGTCTTAGGTATTACATTCTGTTTCTGTCCTTTGTTTTTTCCCATTTGCAAGTCCACTGGATACTTTTCTGGGAAGTGTACTAAGCTCCCCATACCTCAGACTCTGAAGTCCAAGTATGGAGAAGGGACAGGCACTGAGCAAGAGGAGACAGAGAGGACTGAGACAAGCACATTCTCTACTGAATGAGGTCTGTTAGGAAATGTAGTACAATATAAGACTTTAACGTTTTTCTAAGCCCTGCCTAAAAGTAATTCTGTGGTTTCAGCACGATTAAACAACAATGTTCAATTCAGTTACAGAATCTGTAGTGGGAATCGCTTGGGAATATGTTGCCAATTAGCAAATGATAGTGACCAAGAGCTGGCCTAGACATAAGGGGCTTCTCTGCAGTTGCCTCTGGCTTCCTGGCGATCTCTAGGATTCCCTGGCAGAACTTCAGAGGCTGTGAAAGACCTTGTAAACAGTAAAACAATTGAGAAACAATATTTTGCAGGTATTTCCCTCCTTTGACAGTTTAATTTTTGTTCATCAGAATACGGTTGGAATTGGTACTATTAAATGCAATCAAAATTTCCTCAAAATGTTCCACAGCATTTCAGTGTATTTTTTTTAGTCGTACCATTTGGTTCTCTGTGTGTTTTCCCCAATTACTCAAAATATGTGTGTGCAGATGTTCACAGAATGCTCATTTTCATCTTGAAAGCTCCTGTTCTCCCAATAAACTCATTTAAAACTTGTGGTCTATGAGAGTTGTTTATAACAACATACAAAGCAAAATTAAAAGAGAAGATTTCTTAAATTACCTCTGTAACAAACCACAATTAATTAAGTAAAAAATCCAACATTAGTTAGCTGGCAAGTAAGTATATATTCCCTGAAATAATGAAAAATTATAAATTTAAGAGAACAGCAACATTTGCAAAATATGCAAAACTCATCAAATGAATTGTTTGTTTTGAGCTGCTTCCTCAACTCTAATTAATATTGGTATTGGCTGGCTATGCTGTAAGTAGAGTTGCTACATATCTAATAGTTGATTACATGCAGCAGGAGATGGAGGGTTCATTTTCCTGAAAGCATGATTGTGTGGTAACTGTCATTGATTTTTCTGTATTAGAATCTCTCATCTGTTATTTGCAATCTATGATCCTATTTCCAAAGTAATATTTAATTCCAAACTCAGACTTAAATTCATAAGTAGCTTGGGAGGAAGTCTAATTTACATGCAGTCATAAACACTAGTTAGGTAAGTCCCTTAGCTCTCACCGTCTCTGACATACGTCTCTTCATTGCAAGTGATGTAGTCCAGGATAATGAGATTGGACAGGCTCCCTCCTTTTGATTTGTATATAGTGGACATGTTGGCCTAGCAGTAGATGATGCACTGAGAAAGTCCCATCTCAGTGGAGCTGCTGTAGGTAATATGGAAGCAAATGTCCATCTGCACTGGAGAAGGAAATCCTGTGAAATTCTAAGCTGGAGCAGGCAGAGCTTGCTTAGCCCTGGACACAGGCTGGGAGAAGGATCTCCAAATTTAATCTAGGAGAGAAAGAGTGGAGTTGCTCGCTGCTTGCTGCTTCACCCAAGAAACAGTGATGGAGACAACTCAGTGAAAATCAGTTGTGCCACCAATTCGTGATTCAAAAAGCAATCAGCAGTCAAAAGAAGGAGGACTATTGACAGAGCTCTGTTGTATGTCGAGAGCAAGGTAAAATTAGAGAAAATTTTACTATGAAATGGTAGTTGCTGCAATTGATTGTAACAGGACTTCAGTCCTTATGGTCTTTGCACCATGAGCTGCTGCATGTGGGCATAACTTCAAAAGAATTTATTTAGATTTCTTCTTTCTTGTGTCTTGTAAGAGCCGGGTGTGTGGAGTCAGGATTCCTGCTATTACTTGGCTGTTGATGATAGATCCTGGGTACTACACTATGACCGCTAGCCGTTAATTCAGGATAATTAATGAAGAGGAAAACTCATCGTAGGGAACTGAGATTGAATCAAACAAAAAACAAAAATCCAAAGAAGGAGCATTGTGTAGTCATCACATTAGGAGGTGAATGTTGATCCAAAGAAGAGCACAGCAGGTGAAAGAAAAGAAGATGCACAAGCTGCTAATGTGGTCTTTTGGACAGCTTGACTTTGAAGGAAGTACATAATTTATGTACAATTGTGAGGAAAGCTGTGAAAAGCCTCTGCTGGAAAGAAAGGAAAATTGGGACATTTTCATTGCCAGTCCCTCTTCTACTTTAAAAAGTGGCAGGTCACATTGCAGTGGGAGCATTGTGGTTTCTGTTACAAGATCTATAAACACTCCAAAAAGTTTATGGCAAATGAAAGGACTTTGAAATTTCCCTCTGTTCTCTCATTCCAAACTTATAACCTGAGAAATGATTCTGTACAGTGCTGGGAGTGAGATAAGTATTAAAGGTATTTTGCAAGGAAGAAAGATTTTGCTTGTTTCTCTGAATTGATTCCTTCATGTCATGATTCTCCATCTGAGTATGACCCTAAAAAAATTATGGAAGATTTATCTTTTTATCCTTAGTAGTTTAGTTAATGATTCTCTGTATTTTACATCCTGCACTACTGTCTGCTGCTGAAATTTGATAAAGGTCCCAAATTTGGTGACAGGGATGACAGAGTAGGAGCTAAGGGATCATGTATGATACTCTTTCTTCATATCATTGCTTTTTTCAATGGTCTGTATTTGGCTGGTAATGCAATGCTTGTTGGTGTGTTGACTTCATGGGCTGTGCATGGTTAAAGTACTAGGGAAGGAGAAGTGTCCTTGGATGTACATTTGGAAAAGAGCAAATGATGAATTTCTACTTGTGAAGCAAATAGAATTTCAGAAGGAGTTGGGTGGCTTTAGAGAAAATCCAGGTTAGTGTCTTTGGCAGGCTCTGCTTCTACAAAGGCACCCTGAAAAAAAGAAGAAATTCCCTAAAAAATTTAATTACCTGGTATATATTCCTAGCAGGAATTGTCTCTTTATTTGCCGAGAGGGCATACTGGGAACATGATTCTTGACTGAGGTTTGAAGGCAGTACAAGAATGTAAATAAAATATTAATCGTTCTGCACAAAATGAACATCAGTATTATTGTAGACCTTGTACAAAATAATTTATTCAGTAAATTAACCCTTTTTCTTTTTGACAAAGGACTGAATGATAGGATTGTTTTTTGTATGAAGAAATATCATGATACCCTCTAATATTACATATAAATATACTTTAGCTAGATGTTAGTTTATTATTTATCTGGTGGTTTTGTACTAGGTTTCCACCATGTCCAATGGCATGCTGGAATGAGCTGGTTCAAATGACCAGATGGGAAACCAGTTCTGCCCTGAAAAGCTGGCAAGTTAGACCTTACTAGTAAAAACGCCTGTAGACACAGAGCATATGGGGGCCTCCAAGGAAGACAACACGCTCCGAACTGCTGGGGGAATCTGCTGCTGCAGGTGGCCTCTGTGGAGGACGAGGGGAGGTTCCAGGTGAGAGAGGATGTGGCTGCATGGTGGAAGTGATTTCAGCACCCTGACGTTAGTCTATGCATAGGAAGGGGAAAGAGATTTTTATTTTTGTGTTAACTCTCTTCAGTGGTCAAATAATCATAAAGAATGTTGAAAGGTTGTGAAAGTGGATTTAGAGAATGGGATGGCAGCCTTGAAATATGCTTCATAAAAGGTGTTTGTATGGGGTATGCGTTGTGGAGGGTGAAAGGAAGGTTGCAATGGAAGAAAACACCGTGTACTTTCTTTTGCATCTAGCTGTGTTCCTACTCAGGTACCACTCCTTTTCAGCAGCTGGTAAAGCTATTCCTGTATACATAATTTTGAAAGAGCTTTAGAAAGTTTCAAGGTGAAAGGTGTTAAAAGTGAAAGAAGATTATTACTACTGTTATTGCTTCCCTATGTTCTTTGTTCAGAATTATCTTATGGAGTTTTTTCTTCTTTTTCACAATAATTTTCAGTCCCAAACAACCCCATACTTTTTCTGCTTAGACTGAGACAGGACTGAGGGCTGTTCTGGCTTGGAAAATGCTTATAAGCTCACTATGAGAATTACTACAGCACTGGAATGTGCTGTAATCAGTGGGGAAAGTCAACAAATTAAGGACTACTTGATTTCCCTTGCGAATTCTACTATCATTTATGTGAGATGTAATTAATTCATTGTTGAAAGTCTATGCAGTGGAACAAGTAAAACTTGTATTACACTGTGCTTTCCATAGGATAAGGGAATCTCAGCTTCATGCAATGTTTTGCTTTGTTTTTCTAAGAATCAAAGTGTACTCCTGAGTTTATTAAGCATTCTTTGTACAGGGAAACTAACCTTCATAGCAGCAACGATAATCAATAGTTTATTTTGTGTATGAATATATTTAACACCATTCTTCCTAGAATACCTGAAAGGACTTGATAAACAGCTGGGTGCATTTATATCCTGTGTTCCAAGGTAGAGCTGCTCTGCACCTGAGACTTGTCACTTTGTTTTGCCTTATATATGGGCAAATGAACCAGCTGCCTGACAGAGAGCGGGGAGAAAGGATACTTACAGAATCATAGAATAGTTTGGGTTGGAAGGGACCTTTAAAGGTCATCTGGTCCTACCCCCCTGCAATGAGCAGGGGCATCTTCAACTAGATCAGGTGGCTGGCCGAGCTTGTGCCCCTACTTATCACTTATTTGCCCTGTGGTTGTCTTACTGCTTGAGATACAGGGCAGCCGGGCTGTGCAATGGCGATGGGTAGGAAGGCTACACCACCTGGTTTTGCTTGCAGAGCGGTAACAGAGTTTTCTTGCCTCCCTATACAGGCAACTTTCTCTTTCTTGCCAGGGCGCTGAGCAGGTAGCAGCACTTACCTGTGTGAGGGAAGGCAAGTCTGCTGCCTGTGTGAGAGGCAGAGGCAGAGGAATATTTCTAATCCTGGTGGAAGTGTGATCAAAGAGGGTATCTGTGTCCATATGCATGCAAGCATGTCCATCTAGCAGCTCAGTGACACTATGAAACCAGTAATTCAGAAATTGTTCTTCGGATGATGATATAATAGAATTTTGCTTGTGATTCTTATCATTTGCCTTTTCTTCAAGCTTTCCCTCTAACCACAAAAACGAGGAAGTTATACACATGAAATTATAACAATAACAATTATAATACCACCAGTAATAAAGTTCCTAAGTTTTCTTTGCTGAGAAGAAAGCAGACAGTACTCAATCATAATGAATTTGTCTGGATAGCAGCTGGTTGACAGGTTAGTACTTGCATATTGAAACTAGTCTCAGTTTCTCAGTCTCAGTTACTTCTCTTCCCCAGTTTTTGCGTTTAAAGGGGAACATGGGGTTATTGTAGGTTTTTGGGGGTAGTTATTAGCCAAAGGTACAAAACTGTAGGAAATCAGTTTGGTTTATCGTAGGTGGAAACTGAGATCATCCTGTGGTCAATCAATTCCAGATACTGGGGCTTTGATTAAAATAAATCATGATATTCACAATATAATAACAAAGAAAGGCAGAAAGAAGATGGAAAGGAGAAACAAAAAGAAGCAAATTAATATAGACAAAGAAGGAAAAGAAGTGAGGAAAGGAAAGGAGAAGAAATGTAATCCCATAAAGAAAAATCTGTGCTGTAAAATCCAATTTTTAAAACTATAACTGAAACTTTTCAATCAAATACATGTAAATAAAAACTTGTTTCAGTAATATCATAATTACACAGTGTAGATGGAGCACAAAGAAGTTTTTTTTATCTGTTTCAATTTAGTCTCTGCTCTGGATAGAGTAGAGAAATGCCTTCAAAGAATCACTTTAGTTCATAGACAGCACATATGTATTTTGTTGCTCTATGCTCCAGACTGTATCAATAACCGTGTACTTCAATAAAAATATGTCATCAGAGAATTGTTCAGTCCCCTCCAACTCCTGCCTCAAAGGGTTTTATTTCCTTCTTAACTCTTCTGCTATTTCACTTGGTAGTTTATGGACTGCTAGAAAGATGATGCCTAAGCTGTTTTCTTCTTGTAGTTCAGCCGTTCTGATTGAAAGTGCATGGAAAAATGTAGGTGAGCAGAAGTCATGTGCTTGCATACTAGCTAACATGCCCAAACAGGCTTAATACCGCTCCAGTCAGGAGCAGTGGAAGATTTGATATTGAAATTCACAGGGGAAAGCTCGAGCCCTTTGCTAGACCTTAGACACTCCAATATGTTTCCAATAGCACACTGCACCAAACTCAAGCCTGGCATATAATTTTCTTAAAGTCATTCCTCAAGTCATCAGCTTAACTTCTGTATTCCTGTAACAGTCTGGATTTTCTGCAGAAGTCTGTGTGTTAATTTTCATGGGCCGAATGAGCCTGAACAGTCAAAGCCAAGAAAACAAGATTGAAGGATTCTAGCACAGAAATCTTTGCCTGCTTAGTTCTATGGTAACCAACCATCATTAAACGCTTTTGCACCTCTTTAAAAAGGTACAGAGGAAAAGGAAAAGAAAAAAAAAAAGACCTTTAAAAATGTTTAAAAACCTGTTTCAGACACAGGTGTGAGACAGCCTAGAATAATCCACTTAATTAAGATAGGTAAGTTTAATTCAGAGCAGCTGTTCCTAATATGAGTATTAGCTTGAAGTTCACTACTTGTATTTCAGGGCTGAAGAATTTCTTGTATTTTCTCCTCAACTACGTCAGTGGGATGATGCTGTTTCTCTCTACAAAACTTTGTGTTGCTTATATGTTTAGCCCACCATGGCAACCACATTGCTACTACTTAAAATAATATGGATTTATGGAGCTGCACCTGTGGCATGAGGCAGTGATGGCTCAGTTTGTTCTAGTCTATGTTCCAGATATCTGGGTCACTGTGAACTTGAAGTTGAGGAAGGAAGAAGATACCAGTAAGCAAGTTTACCTGTTAATAAAACAGCTAAGTGGCATCACTTTTCTACTTTTCTTTTTTTTTCCCCCTTCCCTTTTTGTTTTTACATGAATGTCTGTTCTTGTAAATCACTTATCTTAATTTTGTGGTGCTACATATTTGGTGTTTGGTTCCCAGGATTAATCTGTACCGACACTAGCTCCTGCAAGTTCCCGTGTTTTTCCTTCCAGTTCATGAGAAAATTAGTTGACTGGAAAGCCTTTTAATTACTCTGTCAGTAGACACATGGCATTAATGCATTTGTACTAGTGTTGCAGCAACAGATCTTTTGAGAATAATTCTCCACCATTTTAGACACATTTAGGAATACTTCTCCATGGGACGCTTTTTTAGGTAAATATATGTGAAAATATTTTGGGATGTTCCCAGTTGCCAACCCTATTTTCAGATCTGGTTGTTACGTCACTTTCAGAGCTGTGGATATTGGTGCACACTCATGGCTGACCTTTACAGAGAATGAGTTTTTAAGGTTATCTCTATTAGAGCAGTGACTGTGTGAAAGAGCTGTCCAGAATATTTTATTTTTTTTTTTATTTTTCACCCAAAATCTCATGTCTTCTTCTGAAAAATAGGTTTTTGAGGACACTTAGGCTGACTTTTCCATCGGGAAGGGTTGTCCTTCAGAAACCAATGGGCTTTCTACCGAGAGGATCTGGTAAAGCTGGTGAGGTTTTTCTCTACCTGCAAAAATATGACCAAAAAAGGTCTATTTTTGGAGTTGTTACTTTTGCCAAAAATTGTTGAGAGATTAAAGGTTTTCTGTCTCATGTAACTACCAATACCACAAATATTCATACAGGTACGGTTAGGTAGAATAGTCTCAGAGTTTCTGGTCTCTGTGTGAGAGATTACTCTGTAACAGATCAAACGAAGAGTGCAGTTGTTCTTGGTGGCACTGGTATGAGGCATAGGAATTAAGCTAAGGGGTATAATAAAATTGAGTAGGGGAAGAATAATGTCAGGCTGGATTTAAGGAATTAAACACAGGAAAAAACCTTACTCCTTACACAGCTTCTCCTTAGCTCCCTGAGGTCTTGCTACAGCTCTGGTGTCAAGTCTTTTGCATTCCTTTGGCTGAAAACAAAACAAAGTCCAAAGTTTGGGATGAGTTTCATAAAGTATCTTTAAATCTATGCAGACTTAGAAACAAAATCATGTAAAGGAGGGATGAAAGTGCATTATTAAAAAAAGACAAAGTAGTAATTTTCAGAAGAGCTGGAAGACCAGAACTTGTGTGGGCTTGCAGAGCTCTCCAGGCAGTGTGGTGTTCCCAGTGCTGTACTCTGTGAGCAGTGCGTGCTCAGCTCCTTGAAAAGTGAGCATAAGTGTCAGGTAATTCGTGGGTCTTCTGACAGGATGTCACTTTTTTTAGCTGGTAGGGCTGGATATGAGCAGTTAAGGTAACATCCTCCTTTTTATAAGATACCAGCCTCTCACCCCTTCTCCCCAGTCTTTCTTCTTCATGTATGTTGCTGCACTCCATGCAGGCTGGGATTCTATTAGACATCTGTGGGGTCTCTCATGATGCTACACAATTACAGGAACAATTATCATTTATGGAAAAGTACAGACTTCCTTGAGAAAGGAACCTATTTTGGAACAGGGAGAACTTTTTGTTGTTCAGCACCACACCTGTGAAGAAAGCAAATAGTGAAAATAAGCAAAATACAATGGAAGAGGCAGACATTGACAAATGACAAAGCTTCATTTGATTACAAAAGGAAAAAAGCAAATAGCTTTCTGAAACAGAGCCCCAACATGGGCCTTCCTGCAATACCACAGACAGGTCCCAGCTTCCAAATGAATGTAGCAGTAGATGGGTTGTACATAAATGCCTCTGGCAGTGGAGATGAGAGTAGCATAAACAACATTTAGGAAAGAAAACAAACTGGCAACATCGAGTGAAAGGGTTTTTCCTTTTTTTTTTTTTTTTTTTATGAAAGATTCCTATTGAAAAATATTTGGTGATTATACTGGTGTTTGTGTGCAGCTATGTAGGCAGTCATTTTCTTCAGAGAGGAGCGTGGGCTGGCGGGACATGCCAGCCTCTTTTCCTCATGCGCTTATGAAGCACCTGCGTGCACAGCGGTGCAGGGGAGGCAGCTGGCAGGCCCCCAGTCTTTTGGGCTCTGGTAGTTACCTGGAACATGTCTTAAAGGAAGGATGACAAAGCAGAGCTGGCAGAGTTGCAGATACACTTTACCTTGCTAGATTTAACAGTTATAATTAATAAATTTCCAGCTTAGCCCAAAGTGAGCCAACCAAGCGCTGGTTACCCTCCATCAGTCTGTTCTTTCGAACAAGGCCAGCAGGCATCGCACATCTCTGCCAGCTGGGGCTCGGTGCCCGGGGGTCTTGTGGGGCTTCTCCAGCACATCAGCACAGCACCGTGCCAAGGGTGTGCAGGGCAGCGCAAGGGGCTCTCGCTTCAGTCCTGCTAATACCATGCAATGCAGCACATTTCTCCCTGATCTCTGGGCCTGTCCCTTTCTGAAGGTCTGCCCTGTCCCTGTTCCAGACTGGCCAGCTCCCTCTAGCAGCTGCTTCAGGATTGTTTGGCTTCCCCCGAATAATCTGTCTCTTGATGACATCTGACCCCTTGATAGAGGCAGCAGCTTCATTCCTCACACTCTCCCTGATGACCTGTGACTCCTCTGCTGATTCATCACAATATACTCTATGAGACAATTGTTTCCATGTTTACACTAGTAATTAGCTTTTTTTTGGCCATAAATCTGAGTTTGATTTCATTTTCAACTTCACCATGCAGCCAAGACATTCCTCATGTGCTCTCCTCTGCCACAGTAGAACTTGTATTTATTTTTTTTAAGAGAGAATGGTGAGAGAAATGAATTGGACAAGGTGCTTATGAGACTTGCCAGTCTAAAAAATGCAGTGTTTGAATATTGTTTGATTTACTACTTTATTTACAACATAGCAGTCGAAAAACAACCTGACCCAGCAACCCTAGGATTGTTTTTCATATAGCTGTGAAAGGATGGGTGCCTTTTGCTATATCTGGAAAGACTATCTGGCTGTTCTCAGAGTTGTTTAGTGTGAAGTATATAACCAGAAGTTAACTGTGCAGAGAAAGCCATCTGCTGTCACTAGGACTTGGAAGAAAGCAGAGATTTGCACAAAGGGGTAAAGAAGGGAGGGAACAAAGGTGGTATTTTCATAGTCTGTATTTAAAAGTTCCTCAGAAGTCTCACCTAGGTGATTATCTCATTATAGCAGCTGCCAGTTTTATCCATTTACAGCTTTACCAGGAGTAAAACTCTTGCTAATGTTTTATATTTATATATATCTTATCAGCCAAATACAAGGGTCCAGGGTTTGCCATTGTTTTATGTAGCTAATCATCTCATTAAAAAGATCTCATACTAACCAGGTAAGCCAACTCTGATAAACCTCCAAAGTCTTAGATGACATTTCAGATAATATTGTGTAATTTGGCAATGAGCTGTGGGAATGTAATTGGGGGCAAAGCCTTCAAACTAGCAATTTAGCTAGGGTAGTAGTAACCGCAATTACAATTTTCAGGCTGAGCTATGTGAATCATCTCAGAAAGGTACAGGGCAGAGCTGGGAGTCTGCTTCCAGCTTCTAACAACTCATGTGCACGAGCAGTCAGAAATTAGGAGCTGTCTCCTGCCTCTGTGTTTCTGCAGCCGGTGACAAGAGTTGGCCTGAAGGCTTGTGACTCTGTCAACCTGCAGGCAGTGATAGGACCTGGAAACTGGCTTGTGAACACTTGCAGGCTACGGATAGCAAGGTGTTTGGCTGCAGCTCTGGATATAAGAGGAAAGAGGAACAGATAGAGACATGCTTTCTCTGATGGGCACAGTGTTGGATGGAGCTGGGACCTGAAAAAATTGTCAGTGCCATGGAAATTGGTGAATGAGCAAACTGCGTTTGGGAATGACTAGACTGGGCTGAACGCTCTAAGGAGGTTGGCCTGAGGTAGAAACACTTCTCATTTCTTTTCAGCAACATCTAGAATCAGTGACGTCCAGAGATCTGGAGGCAGGTACAGCCAAACCCCATTAGTTTTTCTTTTAGCCAAAAGACATGTAGATGTAGCACTTAGGGACATGGTTTAGTGGTGGCCTTGGAAATGATGAGTTTACAGGTGGACTCGATGATCTTAAAGATCTTTTCCAACCTAAATGATTCTATGATTCTATTAGGCTGGGGACATGTGATTCTTTTTTTCTGCAAAAGGAAAAAGGAAAGAAAGCAGGCAACTTTAGTCCATCACGAAGATCATTACTTAAAAGATTTCACTGGCAGGCATTATCTTGAGAACTGATTTATTTTGATAATAATAGAACCTCTATGGTATCGTTGTTCCTTTGTTATAGAGGGAGGAAGGGAGGAGGAAAGAGGGAGAAAGCCATGTTGGCACTTCTGCAAGCAAATGTAGAGTATGAAGCAGAAAATATTTGGCTGCAAAAACTGTTGCAAAGCACACCATGGCACTCCATGTCATACATGCAGATTTGCTGTTGATGTATATAGAGAAGGTGATGACACTTGGTTGTTGAATGGAAACCAGATATTTTTCAGGCTGGTGAAAGAATAAGGAAAGCCTGAGAAAAAGCATGAGCACCAGTAGCTGTGAATGCTGTGTTTTAAATGATATTTAGACCTTTCTTTCCATTTGATGTGTTCTCTGTGCTTGAGACATGAGTTAAGCCATCGCAGATTGTACTGCATTTTTTTTAATTATCTTTTTCTAGCATAAGTAGTGTTGATGGGATACAATATAAGGCATATAGACTGTCATACAGAACTTCTGATTCCAGCTTACCATGTTACCCCCAGTTACTAGTCACATGGTAGTTTTAATTGATTTTAGCTGCACGTGGCTGATGGCCACCATAGATTGCAGCCCATTCACTCTTTTTTTTTTTTTTTTTTTTTTCCCCCTTGAGGTAGGACAGAAGACAGCTTTCAGGATTCTTCCCAACTGATCTCTTAAATCAGCTGTTTCCAACTCTTGCAGTTGTTTTAACTTTTGGTCTCAAAATCTATCATCTTTTATGACCCTCTCTTCACTGGTTGAGTTTCTGTTAGGGTTGCTACTTTTTGTTCAAGAGTCTCACCAGTTGTCTGCAAAACAGAGGATTTTCCAGTGTATAATTCTGCCATGTCAAGCTTATCTTACCTTCCTGCAACCAGAACTGGGTTCAGATGAGCTTTGCCAATGATGCAAGTGTAATGTTTATATTTTGTTTCATAGTTTTCAGTAAGTTGTTTCTCTGTTGCCTGGTCACGCAAATTTGGTAAAATGAGTCCTTAAAATAGTTTTCACCCTATGCCTTTTTTTACATGTGGAAGCACTTGATTGTGAGGGTAATAGCACCAGATTCATCACTAAGTAAACAGATTTAGTTCATACCTTACAGCCTTCCTGCTGGTAATGCAGATATACTCATGCGTGTTGGATCTGCTGTTACATCCAGGCTATTTCTGTTTGAAAATGGCAAGTCTTGTCAACCAGCTCGATTCTCTGAAACATAGAAGCAGTCATCCCAGGCTGGGAGCTCACAACCTATAGCCAGAAATCCAAGTTAATTTTGGCTCCTCAAGGGCAGGCAGAAGAATAGAACGAGACATTTCTAATTGTAAAATGCTTCTGCATGACCACAATCTGACTTCTACATTTGTCAAATGTTTCCTTTGCAGCAACATTTCATTTTTGGGTAACGTTTCAGTTCAGCTAACTGTGCTGATCAGTATCTCGGCTCTCTTATTTCATGTAATAAAATTTAAGACAAGTAACAGCTACTTAAAAGGGAGAGAGGAAGGAGAATAACTTCTACTTGCATGAATTGGACAATTATCTCTTTAACAAAAAGAGGAATTTAGTGTTCAGTTTTACAAATATGGTAACAATTATTTATAATCATGAAACTGATTTGAAATGCTTACTGAGTGGTAGACGGCTTCATATTCATTGCCATTATTGTGCTGTCTCGCCCATGAATCAAAGCAGACTTTCAGTGCTGTCTTTTCTGCCTGGTTCATTATCTACAGACTGTGACATATCAAGAGAATGTGCTTACTTTCATGTAAAGTATAAAGAAATCAAACTTCAAGCTGTTTCCATTTTGAGGATTTAAAAACAGGACCCAATTCTTAATTTTTCTCTATTTTTTGCAATGTATTTTAAAACATTTAATAAGGAGTTCTGATAAGCAGCATTGCTACTGATATTGCCAGAAATAGCCGTTGAAAAGTATCATCAAATTCTTCATTAAATTTGCTTTAGATTGTTTCTGTGTAAGAAATTTATTTATGGAAGGACCAGCTTTCCGCAGAAGGTGGTACTTGTCAGGGAATATTTTGGTGTGTCTGGACACGATCAGGTTTTTCTGCACAGAGGCTGTGGGGACGTGCCGTCAAGGAAGGAGTTAATCCTCATCTGAAATAGAGCATATGCTTTCTTTAACAGAGATAAAGGTTTATATTGGTGGTGCCTACTGCATTCTCTGACTACTGTGGCAGAAACCTCCTCAAAGGATCCCAGCAAGTTAGCGAGCCATGAACCCCGATCTCCCTCCTCTCTCTGTGCTTATACTGTCAATCCTTAATCAAGCTGTGCTTCTTCAAGTGTTTTCCCATTTGATATTCTAGGAGTTTCTCCCCACTTTATATCAAGCTAACTGGTCTATGGTTTCCTGTTATGTCTCCAGGCACTTTTCAAATAACTTTGTTATTTTAGCCACTTTCCAGTCCCCAGGGGTCTCTTCTAAACTAAATGAACTTGTGAATGTGCCTGCTAATTCCTTAGTTTCTCTCCCCACTTCCTTAGCACATTTGGATATTTGTCTGGCCATGGTTTTTAAGAGTGCCTAACCATTTTAATCATACTACTAGCATTACAGACTTAAAGAAAAAAAAATATCTTCCTCCTTCAAAAGCAAACTCCTGACCTCTAGAAAAGACAAGCACAGTACATGTTTCACTGTTATTTTGTTTATACCTCATACCATTAAAAAGGATTTGTAGTCCCATATCATCAGTCCTTGCCCCTTGCATAGTAAATCTGTTGCGCGCGAGGAAGGACTAGCTGTAATAGGGTAACTTTCATGGCTTTTAGTGTACCTTGCGGTGGTTAAATCTTGTTTTCCTCATTGTGAATGAGAAATGCCATGAGGCAGAAGTGATTAGTGACATCTTCAATCACCCCAACCACATCCCTGCTGCAGAGCCTCTGTGCCACCCACTCGATGGTGCCAGTCACACCAAGGCTCGCTCTGTCCCTGGATGAAACCTGCCCTGGAAGGGCAAGGCAGCCCAGGCCCCCCTCAGCGATGAGCTAGGACGAGTCCAAGCTCTGTATGGGAGATCCAGCTGATGGGCTGCACCACGAGGTGGCCTGTCTAATCCATTGATCCAGGCTTTTTTCTTAAGTTCTATTTTTTTTATTTATGCTCATGAATATTTTCTGTTGGGTTTTTTGTTGTCACTTGGATCCTATTTAGATGTTCTGTCTTTATATGAACACCTTTTTCCTCCTTGTGTTCCATGAAGAGTACATCTTGACCAATGTAAATGTCAAAATTATAGTGTAAAAATCAAAGTTACAGTTGCCTGTGAGAAGTTTACTGGCATAAGTCACTGTCACAGGTTCTTGCGATAAACAGCTGGGCTTTTTATGGATGAAAATGTGGGGGAAGCAACATGTTGGTGCGAAACAACATAACTGGTGAGAAGGAGTAAATACAATCTGTCTGTAATTCAGGAGAAATCTGTTTTCTTTTACTGAATACCATTTAGATGTAAGGGGAAAAATATATGCTCTCACATGGCTATGGTCAAGATATTCTTAACTATGGATTGTTTTCTGTAAGCTGTTTTTCATACCCATTAAAAGCTGTTAATTCTTAAGTGTTCTTTTTACTGATACTTCTATGATTATACTTTTGTAATATGATGACACCCATTCTTGCAAGAACACATTCAACATCTTTGTTCATCAAAGAGATGAGGGAATAAATCTACTTTTTTTTTAATCCAATTTGAGGGGGATGCTAAAATTGAAATAAGAAACAAATACCACAAAGACAAGGAAATAATGAAATAACATCTACAGAAAATCAAACCATGTCCTGTAAATATCAAAATGAGTTTCAGCTTGGATAAGTATGCAAGCAATATGTTTGCATAAAGTATTTTGAAAAGCAGGAACTTTCCTACAATACTGGAGGGAAAGAAAAAGAAAAAAAGGGGTGCAATAATGAACAGAAGATCTTGTATAAGTGTTCAGCAAGCACCAGGAACAGAGACCGTCCTTTGAGTTTTAACTAGCATATCTAAAAACACTCCATCACAGAAGGAGCAAGTTGGTTATTCCTGCCTGTGGTACAGCTACATCTGGAAAGGTGGCCTAGGCTCTGAAAAATGCAACGTATGGAAAATACTGAAAGCTTGGAAATTGTGTACGCCCCTCATGTCATACCTTCCTACGCAGATGGAGACTTCTGGGAGGATCTAAGAACTAAACCTGAATCTGCTCTAGCATCGTTGTCTGGGCCCTGAAAAGCTTATGAATGTTTTCTAATCGACTTACGTTGTAAAACTGCATGAAGATCTTTGACCGGAACAGGATTGAGTATATTTTGAATTTCCAGATTTTTTTTCCCCCTAAAGGGCCAAATGGGACACAATATCTTATTCTGCACATTTTTAAGTAGGAATCTTGCCCCACCCCTCCACCTCCCATTTCTAGTGCAGGGAGAAGTCAGAAAGGTAAGAGGACACCCATCCCCGAAGTCCTGCCTTGTCCTGGATCACCGCGTGCCTCCCGAAGGCTCCCGCGCTGGGCTCCGCTCTGGGGGCTCCTCTCCACTGCTGCTGCAGGCAGGGCCTGGGGTACCTCTTTGGGCTACCTGATTGCAGGACCTTTTGTCCTTGCCCCTCACCTTTACCCTGTCATAAGATGTGCCGCGCTGCCATCAGGCGAGTGTCACGGCAGTTGTGGCCGGCAGCCCAGCCCTGGTGCAGGCGGGGTGCGCGGGAGCCCTGGCAGCGAGCCCAGCCCGGGCTCCAGCTGGGCTAATTCTATAACTCTCTGACTGTCTGTGCATTACTCGGCTGTCCTTTGCAGCAGGGATATGGCCCCTGAGCTGCCAAGTGAAAAGCCCTGACAGCCCCATTTAAGTGCACTTTACAGGATTTCAGGCAAAGGGAGACTGAGTCCTGGTTGCTGTAAATTACAAGATAAGATTTTTCCTGTAACTGCAAATGTATCACCACAAGCCATGAGAACACAATTTATCACTTCACTTTACCAAAACAAGTAGGGAATTGGCCTTGAACTTTGAAAGGAAAATGATGCTTAACAAATAAACCAGTTACATTGTGTCATATCAGTGCAGAATTGACCCTCCTTATTTTACTACTTACAACTGGATTTTTTCTTTACTTCTTACACCTGGATTCCTCTATTTCTCAGCTTAGGATTTCTTTTTGCTTTTCAGATCGGAAAAAAAAAAAGTCAGGTGTGTAGACCCGGAAACACTGTAGCACTCTCCCTGTAATAGCCAGGTGTCCATTTGAACTTGAAATGAAACTCAGTGCCTCAGCTAATGGCTTTGGATCAGTTTATGAAGTGAAGAACTTTGCCAGGTATGAAGAACCAGTGCATCAGCCAGAGAAAACATTATTTAGTTCTTGATTTTATTTTTTTTTAATTTCTGCTTGTGTTTTCCCCTTGATGGGTTTCCTATTCTTTGCCAGCTTACCTAGTAAGCAGCCAAACACCACAAAAAAAAGATTGTCTCGTGATGAAAGTTTAGAAGAGAGAAACGCATAAAGTTTATCTAAGCAGTGAATAAGAGACATGAATAACTATCTACTCAATTTGAAGTTAAATTTAAAACATGAACATTTAAAATGCTGTTTGAAGCAATAGGATGAAGAGGGGAAAGGAGTAATTGAGGTTGATAATTAGGGAAGACTTGACAATTGGGACCACCAGTTGTTTAGTGCAGAAATATTGCATGCTTGATTTGTGTCCAAATGTAGTATAATTCTAGAAAGTTTGTACAAGACTGATTTATCCAGGGTGGAAATGGGACAAAGAAAAAGAGTGTGTGGAGGGCGGGAGATTGAGTGAAGAGTGAACTAAATGTATGGATGTGTGAAAATCTGGGTGAAGAAGGAAGAAAGAGAATTTGAATCTCCTGGAGCTGTTGAACTGAGGTTTAGAAGTATCTGCAAAGTGTAGACAGAGCTGTGAATCTGAACTGGAAGAGCTGAAAGAAATTACTGGTCATTCCCTGCAATTTAACACACCTCAACTTGGGTACTGCATTACATGAATGCTTCTAATTCCCTTAGCATGAGGTTAGCTAATTCAGTTTATATCATGGCCTTCAGTGAAGATGCTAAGGTGTTATTTATAATATTGTAAAGGTTGGTGCTCTCAGGAGGCTCTTGGAACTGTATAGACTGCATGAAGTTACATGCTTAAGTCTCTAAAGTACTGAGACCTCAGAGCAACAGCATCTTCCATTCGTTTATTTTAGCATTGAAAGATTGGTAGCACAGCTCTAATGTTGCTGAAGAGTAGAAGGTATTCATATGGTTTTCAATGGCAATGAGTTGTTTCTCGTTTAAGCAGAATACTGTACTGTGGATGGGTACAAATGAGAGCAAAGCACAAGTTATAAACTATCTTGTAACTGCAGTGCACCTGGTTTCACTGATCTTGAAAGGAAACTTGACCTATGGATTGTTTTAAATTACTTAATCTGCACAAGTATTTCCTATATTTTTTCTGTTAAAATTTTACTACTTGTGTGCTGTTTAGTTTGAGGGGTTTTTAGCCACGTATATCTGAAACTTCGTTCTCAACACTAAACTATAGATGTTTGCCCATTTTATTTGGTTTAATTCCTTAAACTAACTCCAGAATGGCTTTTGAAACCTGTGGACTCTGTCCCAACTGCAGGAAAATGAATGCTTTCTTTGTAATCCCACTGTTGTGCAGATTGGAGAAGTAATTGAAACCTCTCCTGGGCAATAGACCAGCCATTTTACATACCTCCCTTATCTATGTAAACATTTCCTGATCTGCTTTCTTCTTCATCCCTTGGGGTCAATAATAGTTTCTTATGCTCTCTTTATTTTAAAATGGCCTGCTCCCTTCCTCCCTTCCAAAATTGTGAGTAAAATTAATGAATATTTTCTTTATTGTTCATTTGTCACTCCCTTCCTTTTCCTTACATTATACCCTCGTCTCCTACTCATAGGAACACTTGTGTGTTTTTGGTGATTTTTTTTTTTCCTGTTGTAGTTGGACAGCCCCTACCTTTAATTTGTGTAACCTACAAATATTCCTTTTACTTTCATAATGAATTTTTCATTGCTGCTTTTCTCATTTCCCCTTCGAACATTTCAGAGAACTAATGTAAAGAAAATAGGAGACATTCACAGGAATCAAGTTAATTTGTTCTCAGTAGGCATTTGCAATGGATTGAGATTTATGTTCTTCCATGCTAAGGGAAGAATGGGCAGTGCTATGTGACTTTGACTCTTGAATATTGAATTCTGGTGCACAGTTTCTTAAAAGCAAGCTATAGGTGACAGTATCTGACAGCAGCGATGAATAAAATGGTTACTGTACCGAGCTGTGTGTAAAAAATTCTGAATTGACAGAGATAAATATTTTGACAAAGATAAATTTATGAGTTATTGGCTCAGCCTGTGGTTTGTTTAGGATTTGTCATTCTTCTTGAAGGTATCATCAATTTAAGTTAGGATGGTTTGCGTGGCTCTGAGCAGAGGGCTTCTCTGCTTGCACACAACTCCACACCTCCAGCTCCTGACGGTAAAACTCGCAGGGTTTCCAGTGAGCTCTGCTGGTTTGCCACTCCTTGCTCCTCTCCTTGCTGCTTGCTTTCATATGCGGGTGTAGCTTGGGATGCCGAGGAGGCGCAGGAGGGCATGAAATCTCATGGCCAACCTCCAACTTCATCCAGTGCTGGTGACCGCAGGAGCACGCCAGTAGCCTTGCCTTCCAGCCTCAGCCCCGCCGAGGCAGCACAGGAGGAGCTCTGAGGAGGGATGACTCCTGGGACCCTGCCAGTCTTTCTGGTGCTGCTGTTGCCAGTCCCATGCTTTTGGGTATCATTCAGACTATTAATGCACCAGATTAAAATAGATTGGAGTTTGCCTGTTTTACTGGGGCTGTAAGGATTATTTGTAAATCATGGTAATGATTAAAATGATGAAATAGCTCTCCTCCTTCAGAATTTTCTGTTGGAAACTATAGTGAGGCCGTGTATTACTAGTACTGTTATGAACCTCACATGCTTTCTCCAAGAATAAGATGGACAAGTCATTTACATATATTGATCAGGTCACATTTTATCTAAAATATCAAAACATTTATGATCCTCATTTAGTTAATTATAGATTTTATTAAAACAGTTAGAAAGACATTAAAGTATATTCTGGACTTATGGACATTGAGTTTTAAGGCAATAGACTTGATGCCTTTTGCAGCTTTCCAGTCTACTTGAAGAACTATGTCGAACTGAAAGATGAGCTGGAATGAGACAGCGCTTTGAGCTGATTCCTGCCGAAAATCACAGCTGTGCTGTGTGGATGCGAACACTACCAGATCTGAACAGCGGCTTTACACCTGCCTTGTGCAGCTGTGAATAACCACACAAGCTATGGAGGGGCTGAGAATCAGGCTCCAAGAGCTTCAGCCTGCAGACGTTTGTCCGACGCCTAGTGCAGATTGCATGAGCCACCTCAGGAGGGTGTTTTTACATTCTTTAAGTTTAATCAACTACCTACTTATTTCTACTAGTCCTCCTGTATGTATAGATCATTTTTCTTAGATGCAACATTTAATTGCTAGTTCGGTTGACAGCAAGTATATTCAATCATAGACATCAGGCATTTTATTTTCAACATTTTTATGCAGGTAGGAAATAATACCAGGGTGTGATGAGCACTAGAAGAGAGTCTCTCGCTAGCCATAAGCTTTAAATTTGTATGTATATGTGTGTGGTGCTGGTGTGGTGTTTTGGTGGGGTGTTTTTTATGCCCAATTCTTTACAACCTATTATGGCTCTTGCTGGTGGGAAAGGCACTTTATTAAGATTTGCTCCAAATTCATAGTGAACAGGAAAAGACTTTGTATTTCTGTTAGAGAAAGATTGTGGGAAGCTGCCTGGTTTATAAAGACCTAAGATAAACCTAATGGCTGTACAATACAGTGCTGAGACTGCCTGCTTCAGGGCAGGAGGGGAAGGGAAGAGGTTAAATGTGCATTCAGGCCCCAAATGATGCTTAATAGCTTTCATGCCAAAAACTGTAAGATTCATTCTGCAATTCTTTATTTTTATTTTGTAAAATTTAACTGTATTTCACTATAATAAAACTGAGAGTTTTTTCATCATAAACTGCTTAGGTTACAGTATATCTAACATTTATCCCATTATTTGCTATTTTATCTTTTTATAAGAATATTAATATTTTAGACAAAGTTTACACCTACAGAAAGCTATGCTGGTTTGCACCTCAGGTACTTTATAATGGCATCTGTAATGACTTCTTCAATAATTTTCTTAGGTACTTAAATGAGGGTCATGAGCTTATAATTCCCCAGATCTCCCTTATCATGTTTCCCAGCTCAATAAGAAGAACATTCTGATTCTTCTTATTGTAGCTGTAATGATAAATTAAATCACATTTATTTGGGGATTGTTTTTTCCTGGAAGGTAATTCAGCCAATACAAATAGACTAGACTAGACTAGACTAAACTTGACTAGAAGAATAGAATAGAATAGAATATTTTAGTTGGAACTGACCTACAATGATCATCTAGTCCAACTGCTTGACCAACTCAAATTTGTGCACTCTGTGTTTTATTGTGAAGTGGGTTATTTCTTCAGCTGCCGTTCAGTGTTTCATGAAGCATGGAATAACTAGGAGAAGATGATTGTGAATATAAAGCTGAAATTCTGATTTATTCAGTCATTATCAAAAAAACACCATGCCATTTCAATGATAATAAAATGAAAATCCAACTGGTGTTTTCTTTCTCAAACTTGTTTTCCATGGAGATTGCTGCTCTTAGGCAAACACCTATTTAAACCTTTGAAATGTATGATCTTAAGTTCATACAGCTATAGTAGCCTAGATTTGTTAATGTTTCATCCCTACTTGCAACAGTATTACAATTTAAGTTTCAGTAATATAAAAAGCATTTGTGGAGCAAACACTAGGAAAATATCTTTCTGGGAATGTTGTTACAGGTATGAAATAAGGTTTAGGGGTTTTTTATTATTATCATCAAAGCTTTTCTTTGCTGCTGCTTTTTAGCCTGTTAATAAAAGTACTGGATATAAGTCTTATGAGATATAGCAGTAGGTGGTGAAAAATCATTCCAATGTGTTGCTTCTACATGCAATTAAGAAAAAAAGAAATCAAACATTCAAGCTACAGCCGTGGACTAGTTAACCTTGAGAACGAGCTCTGATTATTGAAAACAAAACCAATCAACACTTTAAGCTTAGTGGAATAATGAATGTTGACATACCTGTGAAATATTTCTAGTCTAAGAACTGTATATAGAGTGGCTACTTGAGGATATTCTAGACAGGGTTGACCTGGATACAGTTGGCATGCAAAGGCTCATTTTCTCTTTTTACTGTTTCACAAAGGACAAGACTGCAATATGTGCCTAGTTGTTTGTGTTTTCCCCTAAGGTTTCTCTTAGACCTGGTGATGTTACTGAAGCTTTTATGCATTTAATTATGCTAGTATGTCCCAACAGTGGCTCATAAAAAGTGTCAGAAGAGATGGAGAAAACCTCCCCCACGGATTGTAGAGCAAATGTGCTAGCACTTTTCTAGGGCAATAGTGTGGGCTGTTGCTCTGGTGTCACTTGCAAGGTGGAGGTCAGGCAGACCACTGCACGCATGGCTCCTTGCTTCTGAGTCCGGGTAATGCCTGCTGCTTTCTGTCCTGCAGTGTTCTGCCACATGTGACTCTTGCCAGCAGCCGAGTTGTTTGCTCCAGGATAAGCAGGCTGTTGGAAAATTTCATTTTCTGTATGCTCAGATCTTTCAGATCTTGTGTTTTATGCAGGTTGCTTGCTCTGTTGCTTTACCACGGTTCCTGATTGCATACCCACATACCCCACCCCTTAGCAAGCAGCACCCCAACTTTTTCCCCACAGTGGTAGCCCCATGTACCACATACAGTTGGCCAGCCTGTCAACTAGCTCCGTCTGGCATGAGGTGGTGCTGGAGAGGAGAGAGCCACCGTGTTACACAGAGCTGGTGAGGGCTGAGGAACCTCCCTAGATGGTGAAGTCCTCCTGCCTGCACCCCATCTGAGCTATGACCCACAGGCATACAACTTGTGAGCCCTTCATGAGGCTATCTTGAAGCTAAAAAAAAGAGAGGGTGACTTGTTTGCAAAGACTGTGGCGAGTGAGAAAGCAGTCAACATCATAAGGCACAGCTGAAATTTTAGGTGACTATGCATCCTCTTTAGCATGGAATAAATATAACTATCTACTAAAAAAAAGAAAAAGGAAAGAAAAATCCAACCCCCAACCCTTATGTAAATAGGCTTAGCTATGGATGGGGTTTATTTTATTTTGTTTTTTTATGACTGCATTTGTACTGTGATGTTTTTACACTAGCAGTATATTATTATAAAAGTCCCATATTCTGAATAAGCCTTGGCCTAAAATAACAGTAGAATTTTGATTTATTTTTGTGTGATTCTTTTTCAAGTGCTGTAAATCATATTTTGGTGTTCATTTACCTTTGCATTCTTTTTTGAGCCACTGGCACTGAAGCTGACAGATGGGAATCAAATGAAGTGTGCTAAGTGTTGCTGCTGTAGGCTTTCATCTCCCTACATTTTGTGGTATGATTTATCCAGGTAATACATCATGTGCCTCATTTTCCTTTGCTTATTTTATTTAGTGTTGTCACAAATAATATCATTTGACCATCTACCATGAGCACTAAGCAGTTGTAAATTAATGAAATAAACTGAATCTATGGAACTCATCTGTCCCAAATTTGATTAGAGACGCCAGTGTTGTACCAACCCATTTACTACCGATGAACCTCATTTATTAAGGACACAGCTTTGCAAGGTCCTAGCTAACTACACTAAATTGTTATGCATAGTATTTGCAATGATTTTAATGAAACAGTTAAAAGTGACTTTTTTATATCTCTATCATGATTAGTGTTTCATGTGTCTAAAACTGGTGTTTTTAGTGACTGTATTGCTTTGTTCTGAGTCACTGGCACACATCTGCATGAATGCTTCTCCTCCCTCTCTCCCCAAAAAGGAGTGTCTTGTGAGTAGGAGGTGTTGAAAGATAATCTTAACCTGGCTTAATAACTAGGATTCAGTGTCCCCCATCATGGTTTTGGAGATTCACCTAATTTTCATTTACTACTAACTGTAGTACATAAGGTTTTTAATTTTTTTTTCCCTCCTCTTGATATGGTACTTGCATTACAGTGTAATGTGATAATGTAATATTGAAGTGCATGCTTGAGCCAAACCCCAAGATGCAATTATTCTGGGATAGCGGGGGAAATTCTTGCAGAGTTCGCGAGAAGACAGCAAAAATGACCATTCATGTGTAATGTAGTTTGAAAAACTGGTGCACTCAGATAAAGAAAGTTAATAGGATAGTATGGTATTTTAATGGTACATAAACCATCTGATACGTATTGAGACTTATGTCCTGGCAGTAAAAGATGAACAAAGGTTAAAAATGACTCAGAGAAATTTTGAAATGTGTATGCTGGGAAGTGACAGAATTAGATATAAAAAACCCAAATGTTCTGGACTAGTAATCACACTTAAAAAGAGTAGTTGAAAGACTATATTGCTGGAGCACGCAGGACAAAGCAGGGAAAGGTTGGGGAAACAATGATAATTGAGAGGAGGAAAATAACATAAAGGAAGAGAGAAGATTAAGTAGGTAGAAATAATGTTCCTTGGAAATATGAATTATATGAACACAAGAGGAAATAAGAACATCTTTTTTTGTGATATGGATTAGTAAAGGATGGTGATGACTGTCCAGCATTCTGTAGCAGTGGTTCATAAGCCTGCTTCATTATTTCATTACGATCAGACTGCTAGGGTAACGGTAATGCACGATGGGAAACCTTGTATCAAAGGTAAACTGAGAATACACTATTTCAGCTGAACAAATATATCATCGATGTCTAAAATAACTCTGCTTTTTTTTTTTTTCCCCTAAGTATTTTTCCTATTGCTAAATTCTCAGCTTAAACCATTTTGGGGTAGACTTCTATACTTGTGCTAGGCTGGTAGGTTGGATACGTTCTCCAAATACGCTGTCCTGTTGTAGTTGTAATGTGTTTTCTCATATCCAAATGTGTGTTAAATGAACTGGAGAGAAGACTGGTACATGTAGGTTGTAAATAGCACATGCAAATAAAACTGCATTCAGCACAGTTGCCTAATGGAACACTAAGAGGAATTATATGTGCAACTTATTTTAATAATATTTTATCTTAAAAAAAAGGAAAGGCATGAAAATTTATGAATGACAGAAGGGTCTAATTTTGGCTTCCAAAAGAAATAGAAAAGGTGTATTCTTTATTTCTGTTCTTGCACTTACTTAACGTTACATTCTTCTGGTCAAGAGCAAAAACAAAATTGGTTTTCTCATAGGTGGGTAAGATCAACATTATCCTAAGCAAACTGAGTTTTTCCTGGTTTGCATTTCACCCTAAAAGGTTTGAGAATCAGAAGTAGCTAAAAAATGTATGAATGCCATAACAAGCAGAGTAGAGGCGCTTGCTCTTTGACAGAGCCTTAACACCTCTGCTCTATGGGTGGTGTATATGAGATTTTTAACTTTCATCGGTACATTTTTAGCTAGGGACTAAAAGACACAAAGAGACACTTAACTGTAATTCAGGAAAAGTCTTTTGGCAAATCTGAAATCCTACTGATGACAGTTCACAGTGAATCATGACTTTGGATAGCAGTTCAGTGGAATTCCTGCTCACGGGTGTACTTTGCCTGATATGTATGGGTGCATATATATAGACATGTTTACATATATGTATGTGTGTGTGTGTACACAGAAAGACCACGTGCACGAAGCATCTATATGTATATATAGATAGATCTAGAAAGCATCTGTATCAAATATATCAGAATGTCATAAAATATCTCAACCTGAACCATTGGTTCCACGGTTCTGAGCTCAGTACTGTTACATCCCCAGACACAATCTCTGCCCCAAAGACCTCACACTTTGGTTTGATGAGATGTAATGACAGACTGAAGTTAAATGACTAGAAGGAAAGGGCTGACTTTCCTCCCCTGTGTAAGACTGAAAGAAGGAGTTATGATGATGTAACATTGGGCATGACAAGTTCTGTCTCAAAAGACAAGTTTCAGCTCTCAACAAGGGTTGGTTGTTTTTTGAAGAGTAACTCCAGCCCCACAATCCATTATGTTAAAGTTAGGTCTTTGATTGCTGTATAAGGGTCTGGAACAATACCACCAGATTTATCTTGAGTAAAACAGAAATGGTCTTAGCAGATTTTACTGGTTTTATGCAGTCTGTATGGTTGTAAGAGGCAGTATTTTCCTCTGATATATTTTTTTCCAGCACATCTATATTGAATTGCACTGTTTAGATAATTAAAAACAAAACAAAACAACCCAAAACAAAACCCAGAAGAATTTAGTTTCAGGGTCTGAGATTTAGATTTTCTGTCAGCCACTTGGCATACTTCTGTATAAAGTACAAGAAAAAATTTAAATTTAACATGTAAACCTAGCTAATGAACCTTACATGAAAAATTTAATGCCACCTCCTAGCAAATATACGGCATCTGAAAGCATTGAATCCCATAAAACACCTTGCTGAAAATCATTAGAGAATTATAATGCATACTCAGCAGGCTAGCACTAAAGCACAATTTTCTTTACTATATAAGCACTAAAGTCTTTTGCATAACACCCCAGAGACAACTCTAATACAGTCTCTGCCACCTATGGTTCACATCAAGATGGAGGTCAAGGTGTAGAACCATTTAACTTAAATCCCTACTCCAACTTATTAGCTAGGAAGAGAAATGGAGGAAACGTGCAATGGAGATGTGTTCTACATGACCAGCATAAAATAACTTTTTATGTGTAAGTGGTGATAAGTAAAACAGAAAATGACAGCATCTTACAAGCCATTAGAATGTTTTAGCAGAGCTTCAGCTCTTTTCCTTATAGCCTGGATGAAATAACATCATTTAAGGAGGAAAAAAAGTTAGAGATATTGCAAAAGAGGATGTGTGTGTAAAGATAGACTACTAGTAACTACAGATAAGGGTCTGATAAGGTTTTTACATTAAGCTTTTAATTTCATAGGTTTCTTTGTGTGAATATTAAATTCACGTCTGTGAGTTTAGTACAGTGTAGTGCAGAAATACCTGTCCCCCAAATTGCTCACATTTTGTAACTACCTTACTTGCTATTTTGTTATTGTGTTGTATAACTTTTCTTTGTTTCTCTCTATAACTAATAATAAGTAGAAAATTAAAAGGGTAGTGTGGGTAATGGAGCATGATGGTGTAGTGAAGGGAAGCAGGAGCAATTATCCTTTTCTTGCACACTTATAAATCAAGCCGTTTTAACATATGTATTCCAAATTAACAAAATAAGTAATATACTTGCAGACGTGAAGCATCAAAAATTTTATCACCTTCTCTGCCTCCGCCCCATATAATCTTCCCCAGAAAATTATAATGAGTGAAAACAGAACTTTTAAATGGAACTGTATATGTGACCATAATGATAGCACTGCCTACCATGAAAGCATGAGGCATTAGGCATGACAAGCGGCCCAGCTGCAAGTTAAGTACCACTGCTAGGCAATTCTCATTTCAAAACTAGCATATTTTTGAAAAGCTCAGTGTCTCTAAAGAATCAGTTAAAAAGATCTTGTATACATCAGACTGCTTGTACGTTCACCTTCAGTGAAATGTTTGATTAGTAGCATGTTCTCTTATACATGGCTGTGATGTTATACTTGAGTTCTTTCAATGGCAGGCTCACTTAGGAAACAGTTTCCAGGGCAGTACATATTAAGAGACTTCTATGTCTGAAGGCAGAAGTCAGCTTCTGATTTGGGGAAACTCTCAAGTTTCCTTAGGAGAAAGTTTTCCCAAAATTTCTTCATGTTTTCTCCAAAGTACATAGTATTGGCATGGAGGAATCCAGGCCACTGGGCACGCCTCTTCAGCCATAACAAGAAAGCTCCTCAAATCTAGGGATGAAATTCCATTTCATAGAATTATAGAATCTTGTTGTTGAAATGGACCTTTTAAGGTCATCTAGTCCAACCCCCCTGCAGTGAGCAGGGACATCTTCAACTAGATCAGGTTGCTCAGAGCCCTGTTCAACCCAACCTTGAACGTTTCCAGGGACGGGGCATCTACCACCTCTCCGGGCAACCTGTGCTGGTGTTTCACCACCCTCATTATGAAAAATATCCTCACAGAAGGATGGAGTAGCTTACCTCCATGGGAAGGCTTGGGGATGTGCGTGGTGCTTGTGCAGTGCATGTGCGAGGAAAGGCTTAGGCAGAAGCTCAGCAGTGACAGTCAAAGTGATCGGCAGGATGATCTGATTTTGTCTGAAATGTGAGCACTTTTCTGAGTCTGTGGAAGTGTCATAAGCTATAGGGTCTTAAGCACCAGACTGCAGTTTCTTTCTTCTCTCAATAAACATTTTGATGCTCAAGATGCCACTGCATCATTTGTCTAAAGGAAAAGACAGAACAATAGGTGGTTTGGGATGGAAAGCCCATTTGGAGTAAAGGAAGAAACCTGAAGAGATGGGTTTGCAGTAGCCCCGATGGGTACAGCAGCGGGGGCTGACATCGTTGTTACTTCAGACTCACGAATATTACTGCTTCTCTTAGTGTCACAGCCGCAGCACGGCTCTGGCATGGACAAAATAGGAGAACTATTGCCAGTTTGCTGCCCCTGTTCTCAAAACCTGCTGTTTTGCTTGAAAGATGGACTTTTTTGCCCCATTAGTGGGGCACTCTCATCCACCAAATTGGGCTAAGAATAATGAGTCCTATGTGACTGAAAATGGTGCATCCCTTTGTGCAGCCTACTTGTGGGCTCCTCCTGTCCTTTGGAGCAGGTCTAACAGATTGGTCATTCTGTGTCCATCACTGCATACTCCCTGTGGCAGCTCCAGTGTGAGCTCCTGGTAACAGCTGATCGTATCAAACCTCCGTGCCAATAAATACAGCACACTAGGCCTTTCTCTGGCCACCTGTGCCAAGGTGAATATTACTCTATTGATCTGTCTTTTGAGTGGTATGAAAACTGTCATCTGGGCTAGAATTATTGCTGGGCCAAGAACAGTGAGGGGTTCATAGCATTAGTCTCAGCCAGGGGTGACGGCAATTTTTCTTTTTTACTGGACTGATAAAACTTGATCAAAATTGGCAAGTTTGCACAGTTAAATGACTGAAATAAAATTCCAACCTGCACTGTATTTGTGTGTATTTGTATGCGTGTATTTGTGTACGCAGAGAGCAGTGTTTTCATGGAGCTGAATAGGTTTTCTTACAGTGCAGAAAGCTAAGCACATGTCTAAGTCTGCAGAATCTGGGCTTTAACATCTTTCCACTCCTGAGATGTAGTTACAACCTTGCACTGCAGTTACTGCTGAAAGCTCGCTTACTGAAATCAAGCTAAATGAAGACATGCTGCTAGTGCCTAAAGGAACCCGGTTGTCTAGTTAGGGATGCTTTCGTCTGTCCTTAAGCAACAAGAACCATAGGTATGAACTGTGCACACCACTGACTTCCCTGCTCTATAATTTGTAAGCAGATGTGCAAAGAGATGGGTTGTTTGCAGACTTATGCTGGACACTACAGAGGCCACTGCACTTTACCTGTTCAAGCTATATATATATGCGTCTATGTATATATGAGGCATATTGCATAAATTGCAAGCAAAAATTGACTAAAATCATATTCAATGGTTGAAAATGTTAATTTGCTAGGAATTATTTTTTTAATAACTGTGATTTACTGAAAATTATGGGTTTCCTTTAAAATATTTTGAATGATGCATCAGGTCAGTTGCCTTGATCATGTCATGACTCATGATTGATACTCTGATATGATTTGTCAGTGTTATAAATTTGCTGATTATATCACTGTTTCACTTATTAAATTTTAACCTAATTCTATTTTTTTGTCTTGCTTAAAAATAATAGTGTGGAGAAACATAGTCAAATATTTTTTTTTATTCAGATCTTCCTTTTGATTCTGCCTTCAGTCTCTGATAGAACTGTGCCCTCATCAGTAGTGTGCCAGACAGGTACTGTCTCAAAGATCCCAAAAAATATGGTGTTTGTTTACAATTGGAGAAAGTAGCTTTCCAAAAGACATGATGCTTCTTGTTGCACATAGAAATATCTTTTCAGTTAAGAAAAGAGTGAACCACTCCCATCATACAGTCAATAGATGACTGCAAACTTAGAAAACAATAGAAATGTACAGGAGAGGCAAAAATGAATGAGCTATATCCCATCTGTTTGTCCTTTTGCTACATGTGGTAATGGTCACTTATCTGACTACCTGTGGATATGAAAATGCATTTGAAATGATGAAGAACTCTCTGTTCCATGGTAATGACAACAACCCGTGACATTTCTAACCTTACCAGCAGGTTAGAAACTATTTGTGTTCTCTTCCATTAAGAATTTTACCCCTTCTGACACATCTATTTAGTTCTGTTTGAAAGAGAAAATCACATTAGTATGACCTAAAACCACAAATGAAGACTATCTTCTCCCAACCCTTCTGCATATGTTTAAGTATTTATGAGCCACCTGCTGGGGATATGAGTTGGTTATCAATCTAATAACACCCAATGTTCTTTGGAACTTTCTTTGTAAGCACCAAAGCATATATGCATTAATACTAAATGAAACCAAGCGTCTGATAGTAAAATATTGAATACTTGATGTTTGTCTCATTCTTGATTTTTCCCCTTTTGACTTCTCAAAAGTATCTGAACAAGATAAAGAATAAACAACATTTATGGATCTCCAACCTGGAACAAGTATGTAATATATTTAATTCAGCATGGTCTAATATTTTGCATCAGAAATGTCGTTCTTCCTTTATAAGTAGGGCTACAATCTAGCTGTATTTTTAAGGCTTACGGTGTTTTTCATTTAAGCATTTCAGTAGACTCACAAACACTTACCCATATCCTGTGGATTTGCAGAGTTAATTTTGGTCATGTTGTTCTTTCTTTACCTTTATTTTTGTGCTATTGTTTTCAATTTCAAAGAGTAAGAGGTATTGCTTGATAACAAAGGAAGAAGTTAATACTGTTGTATTTAATATCCCATCAGTGCCTACAATGTAAAGACTGCAATCTAGATGAAATTACTCTTGATGTTAGTGAATAAGTTATTCATAGTTTTGCAGAAGGAGTTGTGCTTTCAACTTGAATGCCTCATGAGTTGTTTATTTTACATCTTGGATGTAAATTACCAGCTATTTTAATTTAGGAATATATCAGAAACAGAGTTGTAGAGCAGTCTGTTTTACTGCAGCTTCGTCAAACTTACCAATGTTCAGCCTATTTTCTGAATTTACATGGGTCAAATAGCAAGAAAATTGTTTAGAATATATACAGAAAAATATATTGGGAGATCTAGTTTAGTTTCTGACCGCTAATGACAAGTGGGATCTGTAGTTCACCAAAATACTGGTACAGTTGTCCTTAGCAATCAGCCTTTACTTTGCTGTAGGAAAAGTACAATAGATTTAGGGCTTTATTTCAGCATCCTATAAATTCTCTTACATCCAGAAAGGCAGTGATCGTGGTAACAATAAGACATTTTTCAGTGCATCATTAAAGTTGAATTTACATTATTCTGCATCAGATTTTTTGAGCTCCGAATTTAGTAATAAACAACCTGGGATTGAAATAGGAGGAGAAAGGGAAGAATAGACATTTCAAACTGTTTTGTTCAAGTTCTTATTGTTGGATTTTTTGTTCCCCATATTTTTCATTTCTTGACATGAGATTGCCCAAGTAAGTTATCTCATCAGCTATCCATGGACTAGAGTCTAGTCTTTCATGTTCCTAGCTTTGAATGCAAATAACTGCAGATGGCAAATAACTGAGTTTATATTGAAATAACTTCTTAGTTTTTGTTACTTGACCCATAGTCTTCCAACAGATAAAAATGTCCTGGAAAAAAACAAGGATTATCACAGATTCTAAACCCTTATGGAACAGATTTGCATGTGTAGTACTATATCATATCACAGCTTTGCAAATCTTGCTAACAGAATTGTGTTATCTAATTTCTGAAAGAAATATTTGTCTTAAAAACTGCAGAAGTATGACTTCAAAATAATGCAGATTTTCATTTCTTCTCTAGCACAGGTCTGGCAAAAGTCAGCCAGAAATAGTAATAGAACTATAGGTAAATGATAAAAATTCTTTACAATTTAAAACCGGTAGTAACCTGGTAGAACTTGCCATCTGACACAGAAGTGTACAAAAAGTCTCTGGATGGTTTGGTATCCAACTTTGCTGTAAAACCTAAATTGTATTTACAGTACTTAAAACATTATACTTAAAAGGCAGAAAAAGTATTAATAAATAATTTTTTTAATAGTGTATATCTGTGTTAATTTTGGGAGTTTTTCCAATATTGTTGAAAAATTGTATTAAAATAAAAATAGTTGAGCAAGTGAGAGAACATGCACTAGATGTTTTGTTTTGTGTCAATGTTAATTCTTAAATATCTATATCTTTCTGTATATATTTACATATTTATATACTTTTATTTACTTATATATGAAGAAAAGTAAAAGTATTTATCATCCCCTGGAGTAGGATGTACATAAGATTTATTTTGGCTTTTCCGAGAACTGCTGTGCTTTTGGAGACAAAATGGAAATTTGGGGTTTTAGAATTGATGATATTTAGTTATGCCTTAGTTCAGCAAAGCATTTACACAAGTACTTTACTCCACTGATTGCAGCAGACCCAGATTTCAGTAGTTAAGTGCTTTGCAGAGAACCACAGTTTCTTTAAATGCCAACATACCAGGCAAATGTCACAAAAAAATGCTACTAGGGGAAGAAAGCTACCAGTAACAACAAACCATGAACAGTAGATAAATCAGTATTTCTTTTTATGAAAAATAGTATGGAGTATTACATGAGAAAATAGAAGAATAATAATTAGTGTAGTACTTTAGTAGGTGTCCTGGTTTCAGCCAGGGTTGAGTTAAT
>NW_010548871.1:0-1605 GCF_000687285.1 Phaethon lepturus
TGCCGGCTGGGGCTAAACCACGACAATAGTTTAATACCTGGACTATCTTTATTCTTTGGATTTGATTCCCCTTTTCCAGTCCACTCAATACACCAAGGTGTGTTTTGCATATAATGCCATTCACCCTCTTCTGGGTTGGTCCATACCTTAGGTATGTCCATTTCCCATGGAAACCTTGTACACGGTGCAGCCCCTCTATGCTGTGTGCAAGGGATATTAAATTTACCGTAGCCTGTGCTCTTCACATATGGATCTGTTTGATTTTTTTATACCTTCCAACACGTGCCTGAAGGAAAATTATAACTTTGGGTTATGGTGTCGTTAAGCCAATAAGAACGTCCTAAAATATGTCACTTATCATTGAGTGGAAGGGATAAAGTTCCTGAACTGTAGTTTAGCATCAGGTCAGAAGTATGATTTAAATCCAAGGTTAGAATTCCCCATTCCAAGGGGTCAGCTGCTGATTTTGCTAATCGTAAACAGGCAGTCACACTACTACTATTATGGATTCTCCCAAATGACTGGATAAGTCGCAAGACCAAATTTCTTTTGCACACAGTGAACATTAAGCAAATCAAAACCACTGCCAAGATTTTCATTTCCTCAAGAGTAGTATCGATTTATCCAACGCTCACAATAGGTAACAAGATTATTATTCCTCAACACTGAAACGATTGTCCTTGTAGACATTCAACCTCTACGTAAGCAAGTCCTATTTCCCAGATACTATTCGTTGAAGGTCTCTGGTCAGTCAAAGCTTGAGTTTTACGGACAGCGTGGAGGTCCACTTTTCTTGATCCAGTTCTGGTGCTCTTTTCACCCGCATGTAGTGAATCCAGGAGTCAATTCCCTCTACTTTGACCGCAGTATAAGTCTTTAATAATACAGTATAAGGTCCTTTCTGCTTCTCCTTTAGTGGTTCATCTTTCCAGGTCCATATGTAAACAATGTCTCCTGGTTGGAATGGGTGTCTAACAGAAGAGAAACCTTTTGATTTAGGTACCTATGCAGTGAAGATAACATCTGCAAAAGAGAAATCATATATTCTTTAATATCAGTCTGCCCTTTTATATGCATTTGGTCTCCCTTGATGCTCAGAAGATTCACAGGGTATGCTTTCCCATGAAACAAGGATCTAAAACAATTACAAGGTTTTAGCATGTGTCACTAATCAACTGTAAGTTTTGCAAATTCCTTAATATATGGAAGGTTATTGGTTACATGATTAGTTTGACTTCAGTATAGAATTCTTTAGCCTAATAACTGTGTGATTATGTTTAACGGCCTACTCTCACAGTCCTTAGGCTGTATTTGCCTCAATGCTAACATTGTAACTATGTGTAAACGGTTAATCACGAGGAAAGCAGGCCTCATGAAAATTAAAACAAAGAAGAGTTCAGAGCAAGGGCTGAGAGATTAAAGAGAACAGAGAAGATATCTTAACCTTGAGCGTAGGGACAGACTGGCAGGAATTCTCTAACAAGGATGATAAGAAGGAGCCGCTTGGCTGGGCAACAGAAAGGGCAAAACTACAAACCCGAGACCCCTGCGCATGCGTAGTGTAGTCTTGCAATGCCAGTGTTATGTAAATGTAATAGATAAGCA
>NW_010548872.1:0-20311 GCF_000687285.1 Phaethon lepturus
AGATCCGTGTGCAGGGCATTGTCGGTAGCTTGTTCGACATTAGTAATTTCTGTGGGAAAATCGGAGCACGTATCCCAGTGCACAGGAGGAGGATTTGCTTAGAAAATGGACAAAAAGCTTTCAAGGTGGCTAGTGCCTTGATGCAATTGTGATTTATCATCCAGTCTGGGAGTACTGGGCCTGGGGGAGTTGCAACTTCTGGAAATGAGGCACCTTTGTGATGGTGCAGTTGTCTGTGTCTTGGTCTCTATGGCTTCCAAAATTTAGGCTACTGTTAACTGGCTTTAAATGACCGTATTGGTTTTCATTTTTACTTCATTAATCTCTGCAGATGACTTTTGATGAGAGAGGTCTTTGTAACAGAAGAAAGCTATATTCAGAAATTACTTTGTGGGGCAAATCATCTTTAATTATGACCACTCAGTAAATGCTTCCCTGGGAGTCTGCTGTGGCAGTGGCACTCCTAAGCTTGTTCCTCTTTTCCTGTGCCGATATGCTAAAGTTGCCGCAGGCTACATGGAGTAGCGGAAAAGGGCAGGTTAATACAATACGCTGACTTTTATCAGTCATCTTTTAAGATATTAGCTATCTCTAAAATACTCCTGCACATTTGTCTTGGATCTGAAGCTATTACTTGAAAATAATAGCTCATTTGAAAGATATGTAGATACTCAGGCTTGTAAACTGCTGACCAAACTCATCTGACAAAATGACAGCTCTGTGTGGAAGTGCATCACTGTGCTGAACATTTCACTGTGCAAAGGAGTGATTCAGAAGTCTGTTATGATAATTTGTAATGTGTAGGCTGGCACTGGTTTATGTTATTCATTAGTCATTCTATACTTTAGAACTGTTTGTTATTTCAAAGTAAGCCTACAATAATTAAATTTCAACACTTACAGCATCCATATTTGTTTTTGAATAGATAGGGAAATTTTTCACTTCCATAGGCAAAGGCTCAACAAGCCTTCCTTTCAAAGTAGGTTTGAGCAGTCTTAATACTTCTAGGAGCTGAAGTTATTCTAAAATATACGAAGGGAAATTACTTTCAGGGAGAGCCTTCAAAAACTGGGATTTGTACTCATGATGTACTTATTTCCCCTGTTTATTAATATTTTGGTTATGTGATCACTCCACTGGCTAATGAAACACCAACTTAAAACCTTCTGTATGGGGGCGGGAATTCATCTGCATGGGTGGATGTTAACAGCGAGGCCGAAGGGGGGGATGCTTGGGTAAAGCGGTCTCTAACAGCGGGGAAGTGGGTGGGAATCCTGCCAGCGTGAGCTTTATGGATCCTGCTTGAAACGAGTGTAAAAGAGCTGCCTGTTTCAGAAACTTCATCCCTCTCTCCTGTCTCCACCCTGTGCTATTTCCTGGGGGGTGGAGAGAAACTTAATCCCTTCATCATGCTTCTGAAAACTTTCCTCCAGGTTAAGGCGATAGTTACATGCCCTCAGTCTTCTGAGGGTCATCTTTTGGAAGTGGCTTTATTACCTGTCTTGTGATGGAGGGAAACCATGAAAAGCAGCAGAAAGTAAAAATGATAGTTACTACCAATTTCACAGTTATCCAGAATGTTGTGTCTGAAAATGGAATTACCTGGTTTTGCCAACTCCAGCTGGCTGATGGTGCTTGGAAAATAATCTGAGCAGCCTGCTCAGTAACTTCACTGCTCTGTATAGTGAGACAAGTGCTTGTCATTTGCGGTAGTGTAGGCTGGAGGCTTTAATACCGGATTTTGTGGAGCACGAAGCCTTGAGGGCATGCTCCTCGCTTTCAGTCAGAGATGGAGCCTCATTCACCGACATTTACAAGATAGATTTTAATCAATATAGTCAATCGTACTGAGGTGACCACAGCAGCATGCACTGCTAGTATTTCTGAGACCCCAAAATACGGGCTGATATCAGAAGTGTATGTTTGTGATCTAGTTTGTGTTTAGGAAGTGTGTTCTTCCAGTGAAGTTAGAAATTCTGTCTGGAGCTGTGTGTACAAGAAGCAAATATGAAATGTTCACCGGTTGTTTTTTCTGGAGAAGATGGTTGGGGAAAGATCGGTTTATCGTTCTACAATGTTGTTTTTGTTTCAGACCTTTGCTAATTGACTTTCACTGCTGAGATTCCAGCTGTTGGCCTCTGCGGGGGTGGGGAAGGGGTTGCCTACATCTTTAACGCTTGGGAAATAGCTGTGGAGGTGTTCTGTTAAATTTGAGGTGCGTTATTAATGTGGGGATTTTAACCTTGCTGTCTGTTGATGAGGTCTGGAATTTAGGGAAGGTGGCTTCTGAACTGCTTGTGGACAATGGCCACTCTCTGTGAAACTGGGGCTCTTGGTAGTGCTTTGAGCACAGCTGAAGCTGTATTGCCGAGCGGTGGCAGGTATGTGTCTTGAGTTGTTTGCATCCTAAGTTATGACATCAAAGGCAGAGCTGGTATGAGGTACGCACACGCTTCAGGAACCGGCAGCACTGCCCGGAGCACCTGCAAGTAATGAGAATGAGCAGGTTTAAAAAACCATGTGGAAACTTCTACTGAGCCTTTCTCCTCTGGGAAAAGTGATGTTGGATTTTTTAAATTAAGAGAAACTGAACATCACGCATAATCAGCAGAAACCATTGTGCAAGAAACAAAGGTAGGCATCTGACCACTTGGCCTGGTGTGATGATCTGTGATTATTAAATTAATATCCGAACAAGTTCTATAGTTAGTGACAGCTGAACTTGTTTAAGGTTGTGTTAACACTTTTCTCCTGTGGAGACTGCCCAGTCCTGTTAAATGGATGACTCTTCCTCGGTGTAAGGAATGGAACTTTGTGGGTTGACCCAATACACACAAAACAACTACTACTACTGCCCTGTCAGCAGCAGCGAGGGGAGGTACCACCTCTTGTTCTGATCTGACCCCTTTTATTAAGGGAATGGAAGAATACTGTTTGTTGTCTGAATTTGCTAATTAATCAGCAACACTGTATCTTTGTATGTACAGCAGAATAACTTGGTTAAAAACTATTTGTAGCACCAGTGTGCCGTGGAAGGCACACTAATAACTGGAGGAATGAAGTAAGAAATAAATGTTTGGTAACCTAATTTTAACCAAAGATTCAAGATCACTTTTGTGTTGAATGTCTTAAAAGAAAAAACTCGTGCTGCTGGTGGCATGCAGCAGTTTGCAAACGAACCAGATTTTCATGGCATTTTGTCCCGACTCTGCTCTGTGCAAAGACAAAACGGTTTTTGTCAGCTCTGCGGAGCACAATGCTATGGCCTATCAGCAGAATTTTTCCGGCATTGCTGCTGTTGGCCAGAGCAAAGGTACTCTTCCCTCTCCCCTACCTCCCTCGAGTCTGCTGTGGGCAACCTAAGGTGACTTTACAATGCCATCTTCAGGCAACATGGCCGAGAATCAACAGCACTATAATATTCAAATGTCAAATCCTAGACTGACTGGTTATTCTTTAGAGTATGTTTGGGTTCCAGGAAGCTTTATTAAGGCTTGTGCTAATGTGTGTGTATTCCTTGGGGGGGGGGAGCCCAACCAACTTTGATTCATTTGCATTTAGTTAAATAGAATTAGATGCTTGTTCGTGTTGAAGAAACACGAGGTTAGTCAAGACGGACAATTTGTGGTTCAGCAAAAGCTTTGTGGTGCAGCCTGTTTACAGGTGCATTGTAATTTTCAGGCTCCTTAAAAAGGAGTGTGTATCAATGCTTTATAATTTTGGAATGTAGCAATTGAAAATATTTTAAAAATTGGAGGTACGGCGAGTGTCTGTGTGCAAGTTAAATATCCTTAGCTGATTTGCAGACATAATTATGCAGATAAGGCTGTATCTGTTTTAAGTTCATCTGACCTTTTGCTCAGATAAAACTTATGTAGTACTTTGTCAGTATTTAAATATTAATATTTATCAGCAAGCAAATGCTTAGAACATCTGAGAGACTGATATTGTCTCCATGTTTTCATTACTTAATGGTGACCAAGCAGGATCAAGTCACACTAATATGGTATTCCTTTCTCCATGCATACGTGCTTGAGGCTGCTTCCTTGCATGATGAATGTGACTGTAACAGTCATGTCGTGTTTCATCACCCCCTAATATTTTCTGATGCTTTGTTACTAATAAATGGAAGTACACAAATCAATAGGTCCTTGCCTGAGAGCCTGTGACTTCAAACTAATGGTTTGCCCCGAGTCCTGAGGAAAGCAGTGTGATACGCAGCTTTTAATGGCAGGCAAAGGCAGCTGGACTCTGACCTTGCTGCTGCTCTCTCCCCATTTAAAGGGAAAATACTTCCTCCTGGGCACACTAATTGCTGGCCACTTGTGGGGGCGAAGCTGGACTGCAGCAGGACTGAGGCTTCCAGGGCTCCCCATTATTTTTGTGGAGAAGGCTGTGACGCTCTTGTTGCTGTAAAAGGCTGTAATGTTCATTTGATGTGTGTAAATCTGGCCCCAGTTACCATAAAATGTACTTAACAGACTGTTTTAAAATGCAGCTGCAAAAACACTGGTTTGTTTCCGCAGTGTATAAGTAGTTCTGATTACTTTTATTAGTGTCCAAGTTGATCTGGATCTCAGGCCTGAGAATTTGAGGATGTTTTATCAATAAAGTGCTTTTGAGTTGTATGTTGGCAATGAGACATGAGAAAGTTGTGTTTAAATACAAAAATGATTTTTTTTTTTTATTTTAGCATACTTTGCATCCTTCAGGAGCTGTATGCAGAGTTCTTTGACACTTCCACTCTATCTTGTGTGCTGTTGTAGTTGATGCCGGTGGCTTTTCCTGCTACCCCAGCCACGTGGAAAAGGGAAACTGGCTATGCCGTTAGGTACATGTCACTCCTATTTGACACAAATTTAGAGCCGTAATGATGGTTTTGAGAGGACTATTTGACATGTCACAGATAGCTAGAATTAGATTTGAATATGTTTCTTGATACTTAATAATTTGATCTTGATGGGGTATGCTAACTTACAGTAGGAAGGAAAATGCCTTAAGAATAGGGTAAAATCAGGAATGTTTGATGAAGTTTTAGATGGTTCCTGTTTGTTAGGAGACTATTACCTGTATTAATTCCAGCAGGCAGTTACGTATAAACAAGCTGTGCCACAGCACAACTGTTAAGAGGAATTCTTGACATGAGCATTTTGAGAGCAGCGCAAAACCAGAGTGGTCCTAGGAAGCTGTTATTTTTGATCACTGTTTAGACTAAGCCTCGTCCACTCTGTAGCATTCAGTAATTTTCCATAGGTGGAGGAATAGCAGTAAATGAGGTGATAACATAACATGCTGCATGTGGGAACCTGCTGGGTGAAACAACAACCCTGTGTTCAAGCTGTGTCTGTTCTTCCCTTATGTGGACCAAACAGTACATCTTACTTTGGCAGTTTTAAATTCCAAAACATTCGTATGTGAATACAGACATATCCTGATAAGCAAGATATGCTTATAAAATATAAAATGCCATTTTTTCCCTCCCGTTGAGCTAAGCCTTTCCCAAACCTGTTATCTGCAGTATTTTCTAGGCAACTGCAGATAAGCCAAAGTCTGCAAGATAGATGGGTGTTAGCTCACGTGCATCTGTACTGTAGGGGGAAGCTACAACAGGTGTGTATCTTTAAAAAAATAGTTTCAGTAGTCTAACCTATCATTTCATTTTGTCAGTCTGTGCAGCTTTTAAATAAATCAAAAGCAATTGTCATATTATGCCATATAAAATTGCAGGGTGTGTCTGCTCAGACGTTAGTTTTGATCACAAAGGTACTCTGACCTCTGTAGAAAGAGCAGGAAAATTAAATGCGCGGGCTGACAGATGTGCCGAGCCTGCCCTTCTCATTTGTCCTTGGCGTATGTGACACACGTACACTTTTCAAGTAACTTTGTTTTGTCAGTGAGTGTTTGCCCTTCTCTGCAGGAAAACCCCATGAGCCCTAAACTGGAAAAATCAATATCTTGGCCAATCTTGGTCACTAAAATTAATAAATCTCAGTCTCCTTGAGAATTATTCTATCTAATGGACTTCACAGACTTCAGAAACTGTAGTTTTAGTAGTTTTAGAACTATTTCTATAAACGTATGATGTTAGTGTTTTTGTCTACATAACTTTTAGGACCATTCATATATTTGTGAGCACTTGCTATGAGTGGTCATGGCCGCGTTTTAGCAGAGCTCTTTGCTCTCAGTGTGTGTTACCTGCTTATGTCACCCACTAATGGCATTAGAGGAGGATGTGTCCCGTTCGGCTTTTTCCATTAATAGGATTATCTGCCTAGCCCAGCAGTGACGACGAGCTGTGTTCGCTTTCACAGGTTTGTGTCAGCTTTCAGGCTGAAAGGTTTAAGAACGGCTTTGATTTACAACAGATATTTCTGAAGTGAGTTAGATGACTGCTAAAGATTGTCCGTGTTTTATTTAAATATGCTGTTTATTTATGTAACTGCTGTTCTGTAGCTATTTAGGCAAAATAGTTTAGAGACTCTGGATGAGCAGTTCCCAGTTCAGGTGGAAGTTTCCTGAAAAATACTTCTATTTCAGCAACAAGTTAACTTGTTACCATTGGTTTCACTGCAATATTAAGACCAGTATTTCTTGTGCCCCTGCCCCTGTACTGCCTTTTTAAAAAGGTCAGTGCATTCTCAAATGGGAGTTGTACCTCATAGGTTTGAGGACGATCTCTTCTTGTGGACCTTCTGGTGGCATGAAGTTTTGAAAGTTCCCTTCTGGTGGCATGAAGTCTTGGAAGTTCCCTTCTGGCTGCTGGAATTTCACTCTGGAGAGTATTTGGGTTGGGAAAAACCTCAGCAGAAGAGCTGCTGGGATTAAAGGGTTATGGATTGCTTTCCAGAGGCCTTCAGGGTTGGGATCTTCATTTGTCTGTCTTGTTTGGGTCCCTATAACCCCAGTATTATTCTCTCCTCTTGTGTCGCGGGATCACTGATAATGCACTTTCTTGCTCAGAGTTCCTCAGTGGGCGCTCTTGGGTGAGTGGTGGGATGTGCAGTTATGCTGTGCATGGCTTCAGGGACTCCACCTGCTTTGCTTTTTTGCTTGAGAGGGAGAAGATGCCCAGTAGCTTCAAGCTTCCCTAAGTATGGTGCTATGTTTATTGATACATGTATATCCTATAACAATAATAAACTTTAAACATGAACTTTGCTAGTTGCTTCTCAGGTTGTCAGCAGCGTACAAATACATACTTTTTTGTAGCCTGTCAGAACTACCCTTGCTGATAGCACTCTATAGCTTTCATTGCCAGCAATGGTGTGCACTTTCCCCTGCCCTCAGTAACGAGAACATCTTGTCTTGCTTTGCTTGGAAATGTGAAAGTAATTAGTCTGGGTACCAAATATGCCCTGAGTATAAATACTGCTAGAGGCCATCATTAACGCTCTTGCTGCGCTCTACTTTAAATACTTAATTGTAATGATGGATGAGGAACAGGCTTGTTTTTGGAGACTAGTTCTGAAGAGTTTACAGGAAACTTTGAACTATGCTGTATACTCTTCTCGGTAAACAACCGAGAGTGGTGATACTCTTTATCTGCTACCTGAATCGGTGCTGGCTGAGAGTATTGCGGCATACAGCATCAGAGGACGTAGTAATGTTATGTGATGGTCCAAATATCTACAAGATGAAAACTGCAGATAGGTAAAGTAGCTTGACTTCTGATCTGCTAAATATCTGCTAAGTTAAGGGGTTTTGAGTTCAGAGAGACTAGAAGTAGATAATTGTTCATGCAACATGTAGTTAAGTTGTACAGTCCCTTACCAAAGGGTGTTGAGGATGCTAAAAGCTTACCTGGACTTGAAGAAAAACTGCGTAAGTTAATAAGAGCAATTAATTCAGAATTAAGCATGTAGGTAGAATCCCTCTAGCCCAGGAAGTTTAAATCACTGGTTGAAAGCAAGAAGAGCTTTTGGAAAAGCACTCTGTGCTTGTTCAGTTTATGTTCTTTTTCTGAGCGTGGTGGTGCATACGCCTATCTCTGCACCACTCCTGAAGGCGTTGCAATACCGGATGGATGTACAGAGTGCGTGCAGATACCTAATCGCCATCTCTGGAAGTGTTCAAGAAACGTGTGGATGTGGCGCTTCAGGACATGGTCTAGGGGACATGGTGGCGCTGGATTAATGGTTGGACTTGATGATCTTGAAGGTCCTTTCCAACCTAGTGTTTCTGTGATTCTGTGATTCTAATGTATATGCTCAGTGTAAAGCCCTTAAACTGAGACCACACCACGTATAAGCTGATGGGAACAAGTATGGCGTTTGATCCTAGCCAGATGGTGGAGATGGGATATTCCCTTACCTCTGGAGACCTGGAGTTGGAAAGAATTCCTGCCAGGCTGAGCTTAGGGAAAATGTGTTACCAGTAAATGTGCAATATTGGCCTTAGCTAGGCATCTGTGGTATGTTTGGCAACTTGGCACCTCCAGAGATCTGCACTGCTGGTGTATCTGATGGCGGTCTTTGTTCTGAAAAACCAAATCTGAATTAGGTTCCAGACATCGGTTATGCTGAAAGAATGCAACACAAGCACACTTCATTAGTGTCTACCCTTCAAGCTCTCTGAGATTCAACTGCCTTGGAAAACAATTTAATCGGTGTGAGTTTGTAGCCAGGCTGTGTTTACTAAAGCTGCTCAGTGCTGATGGAGCCATGAAAACTGTTTCCCAAGACCGGCTGTCTGAGCTGGGCAGGAGTGGGGATTGCAGTTTAGCAATCCTAAATCTTGTGGTCGAGACTGTCTTGGGAGGATTTTCAGCATAAAGGGACTGCAGGATGAGTGCAGCTCACGAGTCATGAGGAATGTTTGCAGGCAGATAAAAATGAGAGACAAGAGAAACCCTTGGGATAAATCAAAGATTGTTCACCTGGAATGCATAGTCTTACCTACATGGTTTCTCACCAGACTGATTTAAGTTAAGTGGGGTTTTTTTGTTCTTGCTGTTGCTTGTGAAGTGTATTTATTTTTCCCCAAAATGCCATTTTTAGCTGGAGGAGACAGACTTGGTTCTGGTCAGAGGACAACTTGAGACGGCATAGTCGTTCTGGTAATCACTGCATGTTTTTGGAGTGGCTTTGTCATGTGGACGCTAATTGCAGAGAAGTCTCGGAAGGTTCTTCCGAGAAGCACATTAGTGCTGCGAGGCAAAGGGCTGGTGCTCACAGCAAGTGATGTGGAGTAGTTTAGAAGTTACTGGGGAAGAGTGAATTTGTGCAAATATGAGTGAGTGACTTTTAAAGTCTCTTTCCTGAGAAGACCCATTTATTAGGTTATTTGCACTCTCTTGTGTGTATCCTCCAGGGTGTGTGTGTATGTGATTTTTCTGGCTATGCCCCATGTTTCTCTTCTGCAGACAAAACAGTGCATTGCTCGTCATGTTGACCTAGTCCTCTAAATATAGCACTCAGGAGATCTCCGTTTAAATTTAAAACTTGTGAGAGTCTGCGTCTTCCTTGCTCTTAATCATTATGCTGTGTATTTAATGTTTTGACAGCCTCTGTGACTCCTCTCATTTAACATGTTGGGAGACAGACTGGCAGCAGCAGTAAGCTGAAACCAGGTTCTATTCAGAATGGATTTCATCACTGTAAAAGGAGATTTTTTTTTTTTTAAAGCAGAGGCATGTGTGTTTTCTAATTTAAAATCAGTTACATTTCTGTCAAAATAGGATCATGCATTCCATCTGCTCTGCAGTTGTAACTGTCTGAAGTCTGATCGTGAGTCTGGTTTCAGCTTTGTGGTGTGGTGGAATGGGAAAAAATTACTCCTGCAAGTATTTCAGTCCTGTGTTATTAGTGGTGATAAGTATGACCTTCGTTAATGTCAGTGGACAGTTAATTTGACTAACTTGTTTGTTATTTTAAAGAGAGTGTTTGCATGTCTGCAGAACATAACAACCCCGTAGTAAAGTTTCATGCATGCTTGTCTAGTTAGTTAACCTTAAATCTAAAATGTGTTACTCAGGGCATGAGCATGTGGAGAATGTATTAATAGCTATTGCTTTCTATCGCTTGGCTATCAAGTACAGGATTATCAGAAAATAGATCTGGGCTGATGAGACTGTCTACGTATTGTTTACAAGATATTTTGGATCTGGGCAATATTTACTTGCGAGCCTGAGCCGCTCTGGCAGTCTGTCCCAACACCAGCAGCAGCTCTGGGAAGGTTTTCTTGGGGCTGCCTGGGTCGGGACGGGCTGGGCAGGCGGCCGGGCAGCCTCTGGCTGGGGGTAGCCCATTTTTTTTTGAGTTATGAAGTCTGAAGATGATCCTGAAGATGGAGAAAATATACTTGGGGATCCAAGCTAAGTGAAGGATGGAGCAAAATGAATTCAGGGCAGTGGAGAGAATACATTTCTTGAAGCAGCCTGTTTGAACTCTGGCTTGGTGCTTTGCGAGCAGTTTGTAACTTGATGCGAGATAAACCGATTGCTTCTGGCAGCAAGAAGCTGCGAGTTCTATGATGACTTGTTGGTTTTCTTGTGCAGCTAAAGACACAGTAGGTATCTTAGATTTCATGTCAATGGTGGTAGTTTACAAATACAAAAATGTGAAAGATTGAATTTTGTAAATGTTTTGTAACTGTTCCTCTTAATTGATGTGAGTTACATCTGTCTTTAATGACTCTTCCTGTGAGGAATTTTCTGTAAATGCTAAATGCTCAGGTGACAATATTTGGTTTAGTACATCATAAGTAAATTGTATCTGCTTCCTAAGTGTTACAAGCAAAGGAAAAAAAATACTAAGATGATAGTAACTTAAAAAACAATAATGTTGTTAATCAGATGATTTATGAAAATAGGAGGAAAGAATGGCTGGTGAAGGGTTTTCTAAAGATTTGAGTGAGTTTGTGTTAGCAAGTATAAGCTGCAAGTATGAAAGTCAGCAATCTATATCCAGTTGCAAACATGGAGGATGTGATCGCTTTGCTCTAAGGATGTAAATTGTGTTATATGCAAAAGAATTTAGAGGGCACGGAGCTTGATGCTATGTATGTATAGTTTCTAAGGTATTTAAAAATAAAACATAATACTTGCATAATAAGGTACTTACAGCTGAGGAGACTTTGCGAAGCTGCGGAGGACTACTGTCTCTCCCCCGGCAGTGCCCACAGCTTTTGCTGAGAACAGTAACGTCGCCAAGGAGAAGTCTTCATTATGCCAACCAGGCTGGCTTGGCTTTTAAGCTGGCGGATGTTTTAATTGATTGACAGTTGGTACTGCACTTTGGCAGGGCAACACTACCAGGTGTAATTTCATTAGTTGTCTATTTGTATTACTTCAGGATGCTTTTAACAAGTATTGTACTAAATAAGCTATTGCTAGGACTCTGATTACAGTAACCTTGTTTTTATTGTGAGAATGGGGAATAAAGATGATAATGATTACAACTTCTTTATAGGAATCATTGTACAGATGTAGGGTGGTGGCTGTGGGTTTTTTCTGCTTTGTATCTCCTCCTTTACCTAGCCAGCCCTGGCTCTGGCGCGAGGTGAGACCTCGCTGGCTGCAGCTCCGGGCTCTGACCACTGTGGGAGCTGGCTGGTTGGCATTGGCACTCTCCGTTGTGGATCTTCCAGACTTTTATTACAGTAAATCTTGAAAAACTTTGGTCTTTGCTGGTAAAACAGTCGTAAGGGAACGAGAGTTCTGTTGTGATAAAATGTAACTTTTTTTAACATGAAGATTACGTAGCTTTTGGGTTTTATCTGTTACTGTTCTTCTTGCTCTCACGTGAAGACCGCAAAGACTTTTGCACAGTGGGTTCGGCGCTTTAAGGAGGCGGAGAAGCGTGTTGTGATGAACGCAACGTGAAGGATACGGGACTGATAGGCCGCTTCCTCACTGCAAGGAACAGCTACTCTTTGGCTGCTCTGTTTTGGAAATTATTAGGTTTACCAGTTTTAATGGTCTTTATTCAGTGAGATGTGGAACTTCTGACCCACAGTGATAACTAACTGCATGCATCTACAGGCTGCTTATGTCTCTCTGTTACCAGTAAATTCTTTTGCTGTGTAGAGTTAGATTTTAATATAGTGCTCCTTTATAGGTCTTTTTCTTTTGTTAAAAGCTGCTTGAATATCAAGTCATCAGTGTCCAGCTTGGCCATGAGACTTGTGTCACAGAACAGAATTTCCTAAAAGGTGTAAAGCAATTCAGAAAGGATGGTTTAGGCTGCAAAGAGAACAGGCTCTGTGTTTTGGGGTGGGATGCTTGGCCTGTGGTCTGAAATTCTAAATTCGAGTCAACAAGGGAAAAGTGGGGGGTGATGAATGCCTGAGTCTGAATGCATAGTGGTCTATTTTTAATTGACTTGTACTTCCTTTGCGCTCTACATTGCTTTGGTAATTGTGGGGAATTTAAAGTTACAAACTTTTTATTTCTTTCTTCTACAGGTCAGTAGATATTAATCTCTTGAATATCACACTTAGCTAAATTTTGGCCCTTTGTACATCCTGGCACAGGAAAAACTGTCCTGTCGTGTATTTTTAGCGCATCCATTTGATGTTAAAATCTGAAAATGGCTCGGGACATAGTGGAGCTGGTTTGGATCTATTGTTAAGAATGGCCAAATTCAGTGAGTTGAATTAGTACATATGTGTCCGTGTTGATGTCACGTGTGTACCTACGTGGACTTGCAGCGTTTCAGCATTCGGTTTTGGACCGTGCAGTGTTGGGGTATGGCCCGGTCTCGTATCGGATCCACTGCCGGCCCCTGCTGTGCGCTTGTGCCTTTCCCTGTAGCCTGGCTGCCGGCGGACCAGGTCAGCGAGCCGGTTCGATGGCAGGTCTCTCTCTGGATGTCTTCTCATGGGTCAGCTTGTTGGGCGGCTGCTGGGTGAGCGTGCCGTGCTGGCCCGAGGCACACGGGAGGGTGGCGGGGGGGGATGCTGTTCTCGGCCGTAGCCTGTGGTTGCGTGGGGTGGGAAGCAGAGTCCAGCTCTGCAGCCCTGCGAGCGGATGAAAGAACAGTTTGAGGAAAAACCACTTGTATGAGTTGGTAAGGTGAAAATAGGGTCTCTGCTTTTTGCTTTTCTGATGTTCTTTCATGAATTTTAGTTATGCAGTGCAACTTTCGGTAAAGCTGGAAAGCTCAGCTGTTCTTGATAAATGTGAACTTGCTTTAGAGAGGGCTAAATTTAGTACATATTTCATGTGTTGCTGACTGCTGAATTGATGAAAACTGAAGTCTGCTGTTGATTGCATCTCATAAATGTCCTGTTCAAGTATCTCTCAAAGCTTAGTCTCACCTGTTGAGTTCTCTGGTACCTTTCCTACATAAGGGCTAGTGGAGGGGAAAATTGAAGCAGCTGTGTATTATCTGCCCACTTCCTTATGAAACAATTTTTTATGAATACTGAAAAGTTTATATTGGAGATGATTACTTAGATTGGAAGCTGTTAGCAGTGCTCTTTTAGGGTCTCTTACTTGCAATTCCTCACTTACTGGTTCCTTTGTGTTGCTTCTTGTTTGTTAATTTTTAAGTTTTGAGACCTGGACAAATATTTAATATATATAGAAATGAAACACTTGATTGTTTTGTTTAGTCTATTACAAGTTAAATGATTGACAGTAAAGATGAACAAGAAAACCTCCAGTTTTCACATAATTAATAGAGTTAATTGACTTTCCAATGCGAGAACAGTTGATGTGCCTTCCCTAAAGGGCACGAGACTAAGAAGAGACAGCTTTTCAGATATATAGGTGCTGCAGAGAAAAGGAGCAGGGGAGTTCTTGATGTGCATAGTGGAGAGATTAAAATGCGGTAACTAGGCATTAGGTAAAATGTTCTCTGATACGATTAATGAAAGACTGAACTGCAGGGCTCCTTGGACACTCTACCCCTTCTTTCAGTGGAGCTTTTGAGAGTTAGATGAGTACCAGGACAACGGTGCAAGAGCTCTAGTTGATCTCGCGTGGCGTTCCTCGTCTGCATGACTTCTGAAGTCCCTTCTAGACACACTGCAATGTTTTTAGAGGTATTAACAAGTTGCTCTTGTATAAAGCAGGTATGTGTACAAGTACACATACTAGCCCTTCCTTTGTGTGAAGCCCTTAGTTCATCACAGCCCTGTGTGGCAGTTTTTCATGTTTGTTAGTCAACCACTGGTGGGGAGGGGAAGAGACACTTACAAGTTTTGGTCAGGATCGAAGTATCTGTGGTGAGAGAAGAGAAAGCAAAGATGCAGGGAAAAGATTGCTGTCTTGGCAGCCTCATGTGGCAGAGGGAGGGGCCAGAAGGAGATGTCTAAAGACAGCCTAATAAGAGAAACTGAAAACTTTATTTGAAAATGAGGATATGGAACTACTGTGTGTGGCTTTAGTTTTAGTCCTATTACACAGAACAAAGAATGATGAGGAAAACCGAAGAGGTTTGATCCTAAAGGTCACCTTTAGGACCAAACTGACTTAACCAGGCTGTCTCAGAGCACTGTACATTCAGAGCTAACAGCCCCGTTGAAATGCTACAGTGATATTATACCTAAATAACTCTAAACATCTTAACAGGTACAACTTTACCTGTAAACCAAGGTGGTTTTTGTTGTATCCCCCCAGTTGAAGTTCCTTTAGTAGATCGGTGGTGTACCATAAGCTCACTTGCTTTTCTAATTCTCTTATGCAGCTGAACACAGACTGGAACAAGTATGATGACAGGTTAATGAAAGCAGCTGAAAGGGGTGATGTGGAAAAGGTTTCATCAATCCTTGCCAAAAAAGGAGTCAGTCCCACTAAACTGGATGTGGAAGGTAGATCTGCGTAAGTAACTTCCAATACTATAGTAATGGTGTTGAGAAGCTACTGAAACTTACTCAATCCTAAATCTGTTCTAAAAACTCCTTAATATATAAATCTATGTGATACATCATGTTACTGGAGTACCAGATAGCCAGAATGTGAAATTCTCATAAACAATCTTTACTTCAAAGTGAGGATCAGTATTTAAATACTTGCTCTTGCCAGATTTGAATGTTAAAGAGAAGTGGAAAGCATATTGTTTTTTACCTGGCTCACTAATTCAAGGTAAAGAATGATTACTTCTCCAAAAAGTCATCTTGTTCCTTTTAAAGTAAAATCTGCAAAACTCTTAACTGGCTTTGGATGCTGTCCAAAGCTGAACTTGTACTGTATACTGCTTTCAGTATACAGCAGCTGTTTGCTTTGACTTTCCTGATTAATATTACTAGTTTTGTGTAGATAACAGCTGTGCTTAAGCAAGGTATTATCTATTTTTAGATTCCATGTTGTGGCGTCAAAGGGAAACCTGGATTGCTTGAACACCATCCTTATTCACGGAGTTGATATCACAGCCACTGATGCTGCAGGTAGGCTTCCTCAACTCTCCAAGAGCAACTTGGAAAAGTTCTCAGCTTGGTTTTTATTTTGGAATGGGATTAAGCTATGGTTCAGCTTAATCCATGTTCTTCCTTTCCATGGATTTTCCCTGTGGTTGGCAAAAATAACTTATCTGTGTGACTTGTTGCTGAACTTAGAGAAAGTGGTCATGTCTGGTAATGTAAGTTCATGAGTGTGTCCCTGACATGCAGCAGAACTTGTGAACTTTGTCTTTGTGCTGCTGTAACTGTATATGTAGTCTGCTCCAGCCTCAGTGGGGAGATCGGTACTTCTGGTTGAGAGTAACAGTATAAGAATGGTTTTAAATGAATTAGCGTTCACTTAATATTTCAGTGTATTTCATGGAGACTTGTAAGTATTGTATACGACAAGGATTAGAATTAAATGATATAGTAGGTGTTCATGCACCCATACTGAGCCCTCAAAACTTCAGAGTGTCTCTGTGCTACCTTCTTGATTTGTAACTATGAGACCAGAGTTTATGTGAAAGTGTTATGAAAGGGGCAATTAAAAATAGGTGCTAATTTTGCCTCAGATTGCTTACCTCCTAATTTAAACATGCTTAACAAATATTGCTGTGTTTTCAACTTCATTGCAGAAATAATCTAGCTTCCTTTTATGACAGATTTTTTTTTAAATGCTTATGTTGAGTCATTTGTAGTATTTTGAGATTAATTTCGCTCTTCATGAACTTGAATCCTCGGTTGCAGTTTGTCTAAAACAAGGAAAGATTTTTTTTTTTAGCAAGTATTGAAGTATATATGTGATGACTTAGTTACAGTACTAGCAGAAATAAGGGGGAAAAAGCAACCATTGTATCTAAAATGATGTGGATGTTGATCTAAGCTGTCTCTTGTGAAATCAGTCTAGCAGTCTAATGACACAAGTGTATCTTGATGTTGCGTACATCTAACACACGAGCAGTAATGAAGCATGTGGAATTATAAAACAGGTTTTTGAGATGAAATAAACTGTGCTAATGTTTTAGTGAAGTATAAATTAATTTCTTGTAAATTAGCGTTATGTGACTAGTACTAGACTGAGAAAAAGCATAGGTGTGTTGAGTTTGTGTGATATTTCTAAATGGATGTTCAGGATCTCTTTTGAATTGATGTTGATTTTTATTTTTAGGTAGAAACGCATTGCACCTAGCTGCAAAATATGGACATGCTTTATGTTTGCAGAAGCTGTTGCAGGTACTGAAAAATACAACTTGTCTGTTATGTTTTTCTTCTTTGAAGAAAAAAGATGCTCTTAAATATACTGACTTGTAATTGGGAATGCCACTTACCTCTCTTTTTTTTTTAAAAATTACATTCTTATTTTTAAAAGAAACTGTCATGGGGAAAAGACCTTTTCATATGTAACAACAGGTTGTGGCTGAGAGTGCTAAAATAAAGAAAATAAACATCTTTTCCTCTCTTCACATAGGCAATCAAATCAAGTTGTAGCTTCTACCTCTTAAAGAAACTGGAGTTGAGTGCCCTTTAAAGAGTAGTGCTCTTTTTCTGAATACATCTACATTTAGGAACAGTAACACTGAAAGGTCTGCTCAAATGTAGTATGTTCTTCAAAAGATGGGCACATATATCCAGTAATCTTTCATTAATGAAACAATATTGGGTGGTTGTCTTGGGTTTGTGTGATACTTTTTTCTCCATTTATTCCTGGGGTCGGTTTCTGCTCATTTGAATTTTTTTTAACTTCTAATGGGTTCTCTTCATCTTCTGCTTGCTTGACATATGTGTCTGCATGCAGATATAAATGGTACCATCATCTGTGGCATGCCAGAACTAGCAGTGATACTAGTAGTGAAGGAGTAATGACAAGTGGTGGAGAATCTTAGCTGTAGTAAATGAACATTTGAAAGTGTATGTGAAAAGCCTGTGATGAACTGCGCATGTTCTTCGCATGGTCTTAATTTACTTCTACAAATTTTGACCAATGTTTAGAATACTGAAGTGCACGTACCCATAGCTTTTTTCTTTTCATGTATGTCAGTATATTTGTAAACTACAAACTTTTCTTAAATCACTTCTTATTGTTTTAATTCAAACCTCAAAAAATTTCATGTTTTGTAAGTACAATCTGAATCCTAATTGATAACCAGGGTTACTTATTTTAACAGTACAACTGTCCAACGGAGAACGTGGATCTTCAAGGAAGAACTGCTCTTCATGATGCAGGTAAAGGTTTTGCTTTTCTAGTAACTGTAGTATGAAATCTACATTTAATTAATGGATTAATTTTCAGATGGGCCAAATGCTTCTCTTTTAATTTTGGTGACTGCAGTAAGAGAAAATGTTTTATGTTGTCCTGACATTTGTCATCAATAACAAACTTGTTAAGACTTAGCAGAGGTTCTAGGTCTGAAAGTCTCTTCTGATGCTTATCAATTGTCTAATAAAATCTTAAGCAGGTATAACAAGCAGTGTTGCTCTAAATGATGTTCGTAGGTTCAGATACCTTTACTTTGGATTGCCTGAGTCCTCATTATGCTTTGTGGTGTCTTGAACAGTAGTTTTTGATTTCTTTCATGTGCTTTTGAGGTGGTTGTGTGAGAACTAAGTCATAGAGCCTTGCCATGCTTTAACCTAGTTGCATGAATTTTTGTGAAACAAAAACAGCCAAGGAAGTGTTTGAGGTTTCATGGGGGCTGTTTTCAGCAGTGGAACTTGCTCTTTCTTTTTTTTTTCTTGAAAGCTATGTCAGACTGTTCCTCTAGCATACAACTACTGTGTGATCATGGGGCCTCGGTGAACTCAAAAGACGGAGTAAGTTGCTGCTTATAGCTCTCTCCTGTACAAAACCCTATTGGAGTTCTTGTGCTTTCTCTGCTTTCTCGCCCTTTCCTTATTTATTTCCCCTTCCTCTTTTCAGGATGGGAGGACACCACTAGTGCTGGCCACTCAGATGTGTCGTCCCACAGTTTGTCAACTTCTGATAGACAGAGGAGCGGATGTTAATGCCAGGGACAAACAAAACAGGTAAGGCATGCAGAGCGTTGTCAGAATGCCTGCTGACATTTAAAGGGTAGAAAGCTGTCCCTTGGCTTTCAGGATACAGAACAAATATGCTAAATTCAGTAGAAGAGAACCTGGGATTTAGTTCAGAAGTAGGTGTGCCAATTCAATAATGCAGATAAGCATGGCTTTTTTTTATTCCTTGTTCTTGCATATAAAATACATATAGGCTTGTTACTGACAGCAGAGAAACTGCAGGTGGTTGTTTTAAGGGTTTGTTTGTCTAAAGCTGCATCTTGCACCCTTTGGAGTCAATATGCAAAATGGATCATGACAAAAGTGGTACTCTGTCAAGAAGTACTTGAGTCCCATGGGAGCTCCAAAGGGACCTAAAGGCCTTGAAATGTTTGTTTCTATATTCATGGAAGAAGGTCAGGGGAGAAATTTTCCATTTGTAGCTGCTGCTTCTTCCAGTTATTTCTTGGAGCATGACTGCGTGGTGGCCAAAGGACATGAGGCTGCTGTGGGACGAAGCTTGGGTAGTTGCATGTTCTGAGGCTGGAAAATGTTTGTAAGGCATTGCCAGGGCTCCCAAGCACTTGCCCCTCACCGAACTTTGTCTAAACTTCTGGTCTTGTGTTTGTTGTGTCTATTGAGACTTCTATCTAAATAGAAAAGAAGTGAAGAGCTAAAGTTTTCAAAACACTGGTTGGCTCTCTCAAAGGCGGTAGGCTTATGCTGGGTTTCATAAAAATACTGTTACAGTGTTTGTTCGCTTTTTAACAAATATTTAAACATTGACTAAATGACTTTTTAAAGCTTAGTTTCCTGTCTAGATAGAGGAAAGATTCCTTGACTCAAGTTTCCATGTTTAGACGTAAGTGTATGAGGGATTATTTCTGTAAGTGATTGCTCCATTGAAGCGTGAGACCCCTGAGTGTCTGAATGCCATCTTTCTCCCCATCCTCAGGACTGCCTTAATGTTAGGCTGTGAATACGGCTGCAAGGATGCAGTAGAAGTTTTGCTCAAAAATGGTGCGGATGTTAGTTTGACTGATGGCCTTGGTCATGACTGTGCTTACTATGCCAGAATTGGTGACAATATTGATATTTTGGCTTTAATAAAAGCTGCTGTTGAGGACTCCAGCAAAGGTATGAAGAACATAGCTATAACAGTTGCTGTTACTCTTTCATTTGAATTGTGTATCTTCCCACTGCTATGTCTTCAGGAACTGTTTTTTGGAGGGCAGCTGTAACCTTTTGAACAGAAAGGTGGTGAACTGCCTGTTTGGGAGGGGAAAGAAGGTTTTTGGGTTTTGTTTGTTTTTACTAAAGCTTTTAAGGTTAATGCAGACTCTGGTGCTTTGAGATATTAACATTGCCGAACCTGGCATCACAGTATTAATCATAGGAGTTATTTAGCCTTATTTATAGAAAGACTTCGTACTTGTGAATGCTGCCATATCTGATTAACTGGGGTGGTGGTGAATCTATTTCTTGAAATGTCCTCCCAAGATCGAAACTTGATAGAATTAGCTGAACGTGTTGCATGAGTCTGAAATGCATTTTTTAACTTCCTATTTTTGTGGTGCCTTTTTAGCAAGAGATAGCATGAAGAAGGGGCAGCCTGAACAAAAGGTAAGGCAGTATGTCGCTGGTATTGTTGAGAGGATGATTAAGATTGTGCTATGATGCAAAACTAGTTCAGTATTTTTTTAATTCTTAATTTAATATGTAGCTGAGAAGATTCTCTCTGTAATCAGATGGGGCCTCTTTTTATTTGAAAAATATTTGATGTGCATATTCAGGATTAGAGTTTTGAAGAGCATCCCATTTACTGTCTGGATGAGACCATGACAGATTGCTTCACAGTCGGAGGCCACTCAGAATGGGAATGTTGGTAGTATTGCCCCCAGTGGAAGCTGAAATGGAGGCTGAGAGCAGCCTGCTGTCCCCAGAAATGGATGTCTGCAGAACACAGCAGGAA
>NW_010548872.1:20342-41586 GCF_000687285.1 Phaethon lepturus
TCTTGTACTAACAGATTACTAATATGTCACAGAAGTGGAATCGGCTGCACGTGCAGGAGGATGTGAACGTCAAGCTGTATCAGAAGGAACATAATGCGCAGGTAAGCAAGAAGGATTTCTGTGACTTGCCTGTTCCCACATGCATAATTAACCAGACATGCTAAAGACATGATGTCCTTGTAAGTAAGCATTAGTGATTCCATTAAGAAAGGTCATATATTGCTGTTTACTTAAAACTTAATTGTATGATTGTGTAATGTGGCAATTATGCAGATAAGTGGTAAACTTTTTCATGAAAAAACACTTGTTTGTATAATAAGCAGTTGCAAGTCCCTTCATGTCTTAACTTTTCCTATCTCTTAACCTTCTGTCTACTACTTTTGCCTGCAGTAAAATCATAGGGTCGCAAACCAGGAAGACTCATTTTTTAACATTCTTGAGAGATGTGTGATTAAGTGTCTTACTAACAATAAACTGTCTAATTGTTCTATTAACCAGTATTAATTTTCTCGTCTCATTACTATGTCATTACAGTTTTCAAAAAGGTAAACAACGTTTTAAGCTATGGGGAACAAACCACTGAGAAATTGAGGCCTTCGTTCTGAAATGCTTTGTAATAAAAGGATAAAGATCTCTAAATGCAACTTCTCTGGTTTGAGCTAAAGTAGTTACCACAGTTAAGAAGGCGATTATCAGGCAAGAGTTAAACATGCTTTATTGTTTGCATGTGAGCACTGGACTGATCGACAGCACAAAGACCTGTAATTTTCACGTGTTGGGTTTATTATATGTTACTAAGGTGATTCTTGTGGCTGCTGGAACAGTTAGCGCATTTAAAAGTGGCTATGCTTCATGCTGGTGAGGCTTTTTCATTACACCTTTGGCTGCAGTGATTATGTTTCAGGAACCGCTTTAACATTGGTTATTTTTACTTGTTAACAGACTTGTTAGCAGATAAGCAGCCTCTTGAGTACTGTCAGCATTGAATGTAATCTTACTCTGCTTCAAAACCTGTACGAGAACGAGCTACCTAGAGCCAAAAACCTTGAAGACTCCGGAGCTTTTGCACTTATGTAAAACTTCAGGATGAAACAGACCTGGAGTAAGGCCACAAAGTCATTAGGGGACTTGTTAGGCAAGGCTTGGTGTCTTTAATGACTGTTAAAGTATTGGCTCAGATTCTTTAGATTTCCCAATCTGTGTGTAGTGTGGTGGGGGTTTTTTGTTTTGGGTTTTTTTTTTTAATTTTATTTTTAACTTACTTTTTAAGGAATTGGAGTTAGAAAATCAAGATTTGAAAGATCGAATGAGAGAAGTACAAGAGGAGCAAAGGATGCTGTTGGATAGAATTAGTGGGCTACAACTACAGTTGAATGAGGTAAACCCTAGTATTGGAATAATCTGACTTGAAAGCTGTTATAACCCCCTGGCGCTGACAGTGAAGGCTGGTAGAAGTAGAAAGGAAAGCACATGTAGTTAGGATGAGGTCTTCACTGCTTTCCTGTGAATTATTTCTACATGTGTTGCTGTCGTTTTCTTCTACTGCAAAAGTGTTTAGTCTTGTAATATTCAAGATGTGAGGAGACATGCTACAATGCCATTCACTGATACTCATACATTTGAGCAATAACACTCATGGCTATGCTTTGCAATGTAACATGAACCATGAGGTGTTCTGGTGTGTTGTAATTTGGAGAGTAAACTTCATCTGCACAATTAGATGTAGATGTTGCGTGTCAGTACTTTATTATAGCTACTGCTTATTTTCCAGCTGTTACTGTAAGTGAAAAAACAGAGAAAAATTTTCAATTGGCAAAAGACAGAAACAAGGGTTTTCAACAGAGAATTTCTCACTCAAATTTGAAACCCTGTTTTTAAAAAGTCTCTCTTAGGGGTCTAAATGACCAGTGCAATTGAGGAAGACAATAAAAACAGGATGTTTTTCTTTATGGAGGCTCACATTTGTTCCTTCACTGTATTTTTGCAGAGGTACATTTAAGAAGTGTACGCAGCTTCCCCTAAATGTAGCACATGGATAGAAAGAATATTTCTTCTTGTAATTGTTGGCTTGTCTGAACTTCTCTCTTAAGCGTTGCTTTTATAAAACAACAAACAAACCCCACAAATTCCTTAATACTCACTTTCCAAAATGAGCAAACTTCTACTGAAAAACTGTACTCTCCTGCCTCAGAAGTGTACGATCTAGATAATTGAAAAGGTACTTCGGTTTCCTAGTGTGCGTGTCAAGAGACAGGGCTCTGCCAAGCATCCTTAACTTCTGTTTATTTTTATTTCTCTTGCTAGAGGTTAGATGGTAAATGCAAGGGGAACAGTCAGAAGCATGTAGCATTAGAAACCGGGGTAGACTCATCAACTAACAAACTGTGTATAAGCCCCTTAAACACTATTGAAAAATGATGTGTGGGGGAATTTTTTTGTTATTTTTGCAGGAGCAAATGTTTGCAGATGATCTTGAAAATGAGGTACGATACATCACCTTAAAGTGTAATAGAACTATGAAATAGGGGGAGTGACTATTGCATCAATGTAATGGTATTTAAAACTATAGAGAAAAGAAAAAGCTATTTATAAATGCTAAATGAAACACAAATTACTCCAAATAATATATGTAATCCCTATGGCACTTTAAAGCAGACTTAATATTACAAATATCTCTTTAGTGACTTTCAGTGACACAAGACTAATAAATGCAAATAAATTATTAGCAAATTATGTTGGTGCATATTCCCTTGACTCAATCTTCAAGACTCCTTTTGTAGAGGAGCAATGTTGTAGAACTTCAGAATCAAAAATTGAGGTATTCTTTCAGTGCTGATCTTGGTTGAAGTTATCCCTAAACTTTTTTTTAAGTTGCTTGAGATCTTATAAATCTGGCCATTCTCGTGGCTTTGGCTATTTGGCACTCTTTCTCTTTCAGAAGGATGAGTTGAAGAAAATCCTAACTACCAAAGAAAAACAGCAGGAAGAAAGCTCAAGAACTATTGAAGCTCTCAAAGCTAAACTCAAATATTATGAAGTATGTTAATTGATTTGAAATGTAATATAGCAAAATATATTTACAGTAGTAAATACTTAAGCAATTTTAAATTGTTGAAAGTCTTAAATGGTTCTCTCACTGTAAAGGCTTTCCCTGCTCTTTAATCCTTAGCTTAACATATAGTAAAAAACTGAAATGAATTCTGGAGTTTATTTTTGTTTCTTGCCATTCGCTTTTAGGTTGACTTTGTGGGATCCGGAAGTAACTTTGGTAACAGTAAGTGTATTCAGTTCTTAAAAACGTGCCATGCGTGACGCACTGTTAGATTACACAGGCAAAGAGAGGTTTTCTGTCCTCTCTTTCTTTGGTTGGTCTTAGCTGTAGCCAAGCATGATGTGCGTCCAAGCCTCAGAATGCAGCCAGCTGGCCCCAGCTGTGTCTGTACCTGAGTGCTGGCGCACTGGTGATCAGGCTCGCTTAGAGCGGCTGGGGCTGTGAAACGTGCACTGAAACTCTGCTGTGCCTCCTCACAGCGTGGAAAACAAGCTGAGCAAGGTCCGTACTCCAGACGGAGTCTTCCCCTTCCCATGCTTCGTGTCTTAAACAACACTCGCGTCTAGCTCATGACAAGAAAACGATGGTAATGGTGAAAGCTTGAGTGTGGGCAAGTTTGAAAGCGACTTTAAACACAAGACCTCAGCTTACACTTCTGCCAGAAATGATTCCATTTCCAGAAACTGAAGTCTTCTGCATCCAACTTGGTTACAGGCCTGGCTTGCACTCATGTAACTTAAAATGTTACTTAACCTGTCACGAGCTGTCGAGGGCTGTTGGGCTGCCTGTCAGGAAGGATCATTTATTTGGAGTGCAGAGAGGATGCTTTTCCCTGGTGTGTTCATGTGCAGACATGCAGCTAGCTCAAGGTGGCTTTCATGACTGTTTTGCAGAATGACACCTAGCCTGGTATAGTAGGTGTATTTTTTTGTGAATAGGAGTTTGTCCAGACTTCCTATGAGGCTTTAATTAAGGAGGAGTTGTTTTAATGCCAAGTACTTAAACACCAGCCCGCAGCCTAGCACAATGCCATTGAACAGAATAAAATTAGGAAGGAAAATCACAGTTCTTGTGATGATGTGTTACAGTTTTTAAACAGAGACTAAATGCTGTTTGCTTTGCAAATCTAGGAAAAGAAGATTTATTACTTAAGCAAGGCCAAGTGTTTGCTGTGGAATCACAGGTAATAAATATTTTGCCACTTGAAAGATAGTTATGCTTGGGAAAGCCAAGGATACTTATAAATGTACATATGTTAAACATTGCTTCTCAATACAAAATTTTCTGCAATACTTGCTTTCCTATGTTTATTTTTAGCTGCTGGTGCCCTCTAGAGTTACATATGTGACGTAGCTCGAAATGCGGTGGTAGTGTCAAATACTAAACGGTCTGTAATGAGCATTCTTAAAAGTGAATCGGCACACTGCTGGATCAACAGCTGGGGTGAAGTGCAACTGGTTGGTCACCCCCATAATTTGTTTCTGTTTTAAATTCAGCTAAAACTTGGAAGACCTTATTTTCCTGCCAGCTATATAATAATTGCCTGCCAGTGTTGTTTGCTGATAGATAGCTACTTTTTGAAGCCACAATTCGGGTATTAACAAGGCCTGTCAGGCTCTTGCAGTGAGTCATGTGAGACAGGGATCAGTCCTAGCTGACAAACTGTTCCTACACTTGTGTTTCAGCTGTAGTGCTTCCAGAAGTGAGTGATGGCTAGAAAGAAATCTTAACATCCTATGCTTTCTTGCCAAATTTCACCGATACGTGTATTTTGTATGTTCTGCCGGTAACACAGAAAAATCTGGTCTCTTCTGCCACGTTTTACATAAGGTTGTCCAAATGGTCTTAGGATCGTTTTTATTCTTAGTTGAAGTTTAAAATGAGTCGATGTGTAATTCTCTGATCAAAAAAAAAAAGGGGGGGTATGGGTGGGCACAAAAAGCCAACCAACTGAAAAAAACCAAACCATACCCAAGCAGGTCATGTCTGGAAGCGACATACTGCTTTCTGGTCCTTGGAACAGGAATGAGGTCATTGGAACAAGCCTGTGCCATGTAATAGCCATCACAGCTGGTAGTGAAGCGAGAGTTGGTAGTGAAGACCACACGGCAGGAGGGCAATACTGTGTTTTTGAGATCCTTTCCTAGACAGTAAATTAAATTACTGTTTTCCTCAGTCTTTTCAGAGAGAAGGTTCTGTTAACCATGACATACTCTGTTCTGATTCCATTTAATTCCTTTTACATACTTGAGGGACAGGGGAAATATCTTAAATTATATTTCTTCTAGTAGGCGAGTGATTAAATATGAATAACAAGGGAAATTAAATTAATATACTATACCTGCACTTAATGTCAGTAGGGTCTGATGATTGGGAAACAGTAATGTGGGGCTTTATTCAAGATTTTTACTTTTACAAAGCTGAAATGCCCGTGTTCTGTAATATGGGCAAGAATAGATTAGTGTGTTTCTCAGAAAAGAAGGCATCTCTTGGACAAATTTTATGCTCATATCAACAGAGGTTTAAGACAGTTTTGTGTATGACAGCTCATATGTATATGACTTGCCAAACTTGTAAACAGGTATCTGTTTTTGTGCCAATTTATCTTCAGTCTAGGTCTATGCTGCGACCCCTGGAGCTCTCCCTGCCTAACCAATCATCCAGTTCAGAGAAGGAAACTTTAAAGAAAGAACTTGACAACATGAGGACCTGCTATGGTGCAGCAAAAGAAGAAATCAGCAAACTGCAGAGAGAACTGTCTCACAAGGTATCTGAATGTAAAGCTTTGGCATCAGAGTGTGAAAGAACCAAGGCGGAATCTGATGGGCAGATAAAACAACTGGAAGATGCGTTAAAAGATGTACAGAAAAGAATGTTTGACTCCGAAGGCAAAGTTAAGCAAATGCAGACCCACTTTCTTGCTTTGAAGGATCACCTGACTAATGAAGCTGCTTCGGGAAACAGTAAGCTAACAGAGGAGCTGAAGGATCAGTTGAAAGAAATGAAAACAAAGTATGAAGGAGCCTCTGCTGAAGTGGGGAAACTAAGGAACCAGATTAAGCAGAACGAATTGCTGGTGGCAGAATTTAAGAGAGATGAAGGAAGGCTAGTGGAGGAAAATAAAAGGTTGCAGAAGGAACTTGTTAAGTTGGAGATGGAGCGAGATAAAAGGGGAAGAAATGTCATGGAGTTAGAAGGGCAGCTCAAAGAAACAGCAGCAAAGTTAGCACACTCTGTAACTTCAGAGACATTTGAAAACATGAAGAGTTTGTTATCAAATGAAGTGAATGAGAAAGCAAGGAAGTTAGCAGAGATGGAAGCAAAGCATGAAAAACTGCAGGCAGAGATCCTGCTTTTAAAGCAGGAATCTGAGAGTCAGAAAGCTAAACTTGCTCAGCACATAAAACCAGAAGACCATGAACAAATGAGGAGTGGGTTTGAGCAAAAAAATGAGGAACTCAGGAAGACAATTTCTGAATTATCACAGAAGAATCAGACTCTGCAGAAGGAACTTGAAAGATTGCAGATCGATAACAAGATGCTTAAGCAGCAAATCCAAATGCTAAAAACTGAAATTAAAAGCCAGAACGTGCCTTTAAAAATTCACGAAGAATTGAAGAAAACAAATGATCTGACTGTTGGTGACCTGACCAAAAAGCTTTTTGAAATAACAAAAAAGTACAATGAAAGCAAAGCAGAAGCTGAAAAGTTGCTGGCAGAGAAGAACAGTTTAAGTGAGAATATCAGCCACTTCCAAGCTGTGTATCTGTCTCCAGAGCAGCACAAAAAAGAAGTGGAAGCTTTAAAATCTAATGGCATTGAACTTGAAAAGCAGCTTGCTGAGCTTCAGAAAAAATATGATGATGAACAAGTGAAAGTATGCAAACTAGTCTCTGAAAACACAGTCATAAGAGAGACTCTCAGGGATCAGTATGTGTTGGCTACAACACATGAAGAGATTAAAACAGTCTTGAATAACACACTAGAAAAGACTAACAGGGAGCTGTCAGATTTGAAGGAAAAGACTGAAGAGCTAAAGCAAGAATTCATGAGGGTAAATGAAGAAAATGGAACTTTGAAAAATAAAGTGAAACTCTTACAGAATCAATTGCAAACTGAGTATATAAGTTTAAAAGATCATGAAACTACAGTGACTACTTTAAATAAAAGCATGCAAGAACTTCAGGAGAACAATGTTGTGATTATGGACAAATATAAGAGGGGTCAAGAAGAAATTTTACAGTTGCATGCAGAAATTGAAGCCCAAAAGAAGGAACTTGACACAATTCAAGAATGCATTAAGTCAAAATATGCCCCAGTTGCCTCCTTTGAAGACAGAGAACAAAGCTTTGAAGCCACAGTGAAAGAATTAAAAGCACAGTTGCAGGAACAGGCACGGAAATGCAGAGAAAGCGAGGAGGAAAACAAGAAGTGCAAACAGGAGAATGAAAAGCTCAAAAATGGCATTTTGTGCATCCAAAATGACTTGCAGCAGAACTATATCCTTGCTGAGAAGTCCCGTGAAATGGAAAAAATGTTTGCAAGCAAAATGGAGGAGTTGAATAAGCAATTGAGAGAATTGCTGCAGAAATACACAGACCAAAAAGAAAAAGATGAACTGCCAGAGAGTACCAAGCAGCCCATAATGATGCAGGCTCAGCATCTTTCGGAGGAACAAATTGAAGCCTTGAAGAAGGCTCTTGGTCACACTATAGAGGATCTAAAGGAGGCTCTCCGAAGTAAGAAAGAATGTTATGACAAAGAAATGCTAAAAGTAGGAGTACTACAGCAGGAAAATCTTCAATACCTTTGGTAGAATATACACGAATGAAGGAAATGCTAGAACAAGAAATAGTAGCAACCAAAAACAGCTTGAAAGAAAAGGAAGAAGAAAACCAAGTTAAAAATGAGAAAATCTTGAGGTTGCAGTCTGAGGTTCAGCTTACTCAACAAGCTTTAACAGACCTGGAGAGCAAAGAAGTGATTGACATATCAGAATACAAATCCATGAAAAATACTCTGGAGGCCCAAATCAATAGCATAGCTGAAAATTTGTCCAATGTGAATAAAAAGTATGAGGAAGCATGTGAGGAGGTTTTGCAAGCTAAAAAGAGTGAGCTTTCTTTAAAGGATGAAAAGGAGTTGCTTCAGTTACGGAGTTGCAGTATTGAGCAAGAAATTAAAGACCAGAAAGAAAGGTGTGATAAATCATTGACAACAATTATTGATTTGCAGAAGAGAATACAGGAATCTGCGAAGCAGGTGGAAGCCAAGGATAACAAGGTAGGATGTGTTAGTTAATGCTTTTGACATTTTCAGTTTAGCGGTAAGGAACTGGACTTCAAATATAGCTGCTTAAGTATTCGGGCACAACTGTGTGTGCTGAGCACTAGGTACCCAGGACTGGCCCAGATCTGCTAAGATGAAGTCCTGGTTTTGGTAGCGTTATACTAAGTTTTTCTAATTCCTCATATGTAGTATTTAAACCCTAGTAAAACTTCCAAGCTGGGTTTCCAACTTTTGGGGTGTAATCTCATTCTTCCATTGGGGCTGTATTTGTTTAGCATCTCTGGCTTGCCTTCTGACTCTTCATTGTCCTTTTTAGAAATTAGCCCTAGAATATCTTTAAAGGAGAAGTCATTTATTTTGCTGGCTGACCTCCAGGGTCCATACCTCCATACCTTAGAGATTTCAGTGCTAGGAAGCAGAATGTGAACCAGTGATAACATGTCATGAAAATGAAGTCCTTTATCTTTGTGAAGTCTCTTGGCCAGTGTGATGGCAAGCTGGGACAAAGGCCCTTCAGTGCTTGCTGATCTTCATCAGACTTTAAAAAATGTTAAAGAATGTTAGCTTTCAGTAAGTGAGATGTCCTTAAATGATGTTTTTGTGTGCTTTTTGTTAAAGATAACGGAGCTGCTTAACGATGTAGAGCGGTTAAAACAAGCTCTTAATGGCTTGTCTCAGCTTACATACACCACTGGGATTCCCTCAAAGAGGCAGAACCAGCAGGTTGAAATGCTCCAGAACCAAGTGAAAACACTGCAACAGCAGCTAGCTGTAAGTAGTCACCCAAGTTGTTGTCTGAAATGCAGTAGCATCTCTTGCAGTTTCTTGTATAAACAAGGAAGTATGCATGTGGTCACTGGAGCACTGGGACTGACTGTTTGCTTAGGCTTCAGAAGTAGAGGATTCATGGTAATTTTTTTTTCCCCCGACTGCTTGCTTCTCTGTAAATTTGTCTGCTTCCTTCTGCATGTTAGAGTTGCAACGTTTGGGAACTCTCCCAGATAAAAAGGACACAACCAATTTGAAGAGAATTTGTGCTTACAAGATATGCTGCTATAGTTCTTGCCAAGACCATTTCTGTATGCAAGTTCCACGTTAATATTTTCTTGCAAAAACCACCAGCCATGTATTTTCTCACTTTGAAAGAAAGTGAGGTGGTCCTTTCTTAATGGATTTGTCTTTGTGTTCCCTTGTCTGCAAACATTGTGGAGTGCATTGCTTATTGTTAAGTACGAACAGTAAAGGGGAACACTTTATGATAAGTGCTGCGATGTTGTGCACAAACACGTTTGTAGCCCCATGACTTCAGTAAAGCTCATAATTAAAGCTATGTATGTTAGCAAAGTTAGCTATTTGCAAGCCTGCACAGAAGTAGGATACATCTTTAATATTTGCAAGGTTGACCCTTGTAAGGCAACATGTTCTTAGATTGTGTGATTTTAAACAGTAGCTAACGCTATTGATGAAACAAGCTTTTCCATGTTAGTGCACCTGGGCTGACACACTAGAGTGGCCTGTTTCTGATAGCCTCTCAGCAAAATTGCTTTGCTGCAAGTAAGCAATAAAAAATTGAAGCAGTGACTTTTTTCTTGATTAATGGAGGGGATATAGCTAACTTTAACCTTGAAATTCTGTTTTGTATAAGTGCACAACACCAAGCCTGCAAAATTGGAAATAGGCAAGAATAGATGTTAAAAATTTGATGACTTCACCTCCTCTTCCTATGTTCTCTTTATAGGATGCTAAAAAGCAGCATCAAGAGGTAGTTTCAGTTTATCGGACACATCTTCTTAGTGCTGTACAGGTATGATAGTCCCAGATTCAGATTGTTTTACTCTGTCATCTCAATGTAGAAATTCTTGAGACGTGTTTCCAACTGCCATACTGACCTCAAATAAACTTGAAACTAGCATCAAGTACCTGTTTTCATGTTGGGAGTTTTAATTTAGAATGGACTGATCCAACAAAAAAACCAAACACACCCCACAGCTGTAGTCTTATTGTGCCATCTTATAATTACGCATAGGCATGGTACTCAGATCTAACAATAACCTGCTTTGAAGGGTGATGGTGTCTGGTGACGTGAGCATGTTAATTCTGCGTCATCCCAGCTAATGCTGGAGAGAAATTGAATAGAAGTTGGGAACTTTATGCAGTGGTGCTCACTGGAGAAAGAGCTGATCAACTAATTCAAGGGTTGTGACTTCAGATACTTAAGCATGCAAAAGAGGGACCATTACTACAGCAGCAGGTTGTGGAGTCCGGAGGACAGGAACAGTAACTTTTTCCCACATCATATTTTCATGAAGGAAACTGTTGTGTCAGAGAGGCAGACCCTTCTTTCTCTCATGAGGAAAAAAAAAACAAACCAGGATTCGAAGTATTTCAGATTTTACCAGTGTGTGGTGAAAATACGGTAATGAGTTAAGACTTCTCAAGAATCTCCTAATGTTAGTGATGGATGGTTGACACTCTTAATTTTTCTTTTAACCAAGTGTTTGCTTGCTCTAGGGTCACATGGATGAAGATGTTCAAGCTGCTTTACTACAGATCATTCGAATGAGACAGGGACTTGTTTGCTGATGTGCTTAGTGCCATTGTTCTTGAAGGCTGCTGCATCTTGTAGGAGTGCTATGATTACGGTAGTGACAACCTTCATGAGATTTATATAATTATGATGATATAGCTGCAATATCAGCTTTTTTTGTTCATATTTTGTTTCCAAATATGAAACAACTTACAAAGCTGAAATATTTTCTTCTTGTAATAGGGCTACTAAGTTTCAGATCTGACACTCTCGTTAGATTAATAAAAGATTAATAAAAGATGTAGAACATCTTTTAAAATTGGTATACATGCTGACCGTCAAAATGATGACATAGTTAAATTATTGTAATGTCTGATTGACCACTTATTAAAGCAAGGCCTATACCCAGAAACTCTAGTTTATCCTATAACTTGAACTCTCATGGTATGGTTAAAAATAAACGCTGTTCAAATGAGCTTGGCTAAGTATTGTAGCTGTATATCTCCTTTAATGATTAAGAGAAAGCGGCGATTTTGTCACATAAGCTGATCAAGACATACTACAACATGCTTAGTGAGTCAGCTGCAAAGGTAGATGAAAGGTATTTAGGTATATGTTGTAACTTGGCTGGCCGAGTTACAAAGTTTATTTAAATAAAGCTTAAGATGTAGTGCCTCTGCTTTTTGCGAGACTTAAATCAGGTTTTCCATCAAAACACTAATTGCTGTGTTTGCCCCCCTTCCCCAGGATTTTTTTATGAATGCTTTGTAATATTGATTACTGCTGGCTGTAGTGGGACTGGAGTGTCACGGTTTGTAGAGCAGCATTTTGATCTAAATGTGATAGTCCTACTTCTGTATAATTTCATTCTTCATTAGGCCTAATATGGGTGTAGACTGAGCAGCTCATTAAGCTGTACACTAGATAATTCAGGTATTGGATTTTCAAACACTATCTCATGGAAGTTTAAGGTATTTTCCTCTTAGATGTAAATTATGTAGTATAATCTTATTTATGGGGAAAGATGCAAATAGAAAGGATTAATGAAATGAGAATTTTTATTTGCTTGGAATCTACCTATTAAACAGGTAGACAGGGCTTCATTTTTGACTGAAGGATGATGTTCCCATAAATAAGTTTTATGAAAGAGAACATGACACTTGGGACTATTCACAGGAAGTAATTGAAAAATGAGCCTGATAATGTATGTGGCTGGTTTAATACAGAAAACAGTGTAAGTGCTCTCAGTAGCTGTGTTGACTTCAGTCTACTTGGTTGAAAGCATTTGCTTATAACTAGGAAGTAGGAATCTGGCATCCTGATGCAGGAAAGACAAACTTCCTCTTCCATGTTCCTGGAAAATATGGACTTAAGTCAGAGTGCAGAGTTCTTTGCTTCATGTTAACTGGGCTTCCCACCAAGCTGTACCTCATAGGTGTAAGTCTCATTTTTCTCTAGTAGCATTATGTTTGTTTCCTTTTTTGTCCCTTTTTGGGCAGAATCTTCTTGTAGAATTGAAGAGACAACTGCCATGTAGAGGAGGATACAGACGTAGTGACGAATGTGCAGAGCAGTTTTTATTCTATAAATACACTTAATATATTTACTAAATATGTGTCTGTAGTTAAACAGATCTACTGCTGCTTTCCTTTAATTTCTTAGAGGACTATTACAGAAAACATCTCAGTATATATACATTACTACTTAGCCAAATTCTTTTATGATTGCATTACTTGAAACTCTTATTAGAGAGAATTTGTTTTGATATACTAACTCTGGCATATTTTGATATTGTATGTTTCTTTATTGAGGGAGTTCTATGTATGTTTTTCTAAATTTCTCCCATATTATATTATCAATAAAATGTTTTCTTCTTTTTTTATTGTAGTGGTCAATTCTATAAAAGGTAAAGAAGTGTAAATTGTTTGGGAAAATAGTCTGGGTAGTGAAGGATATTGAACTCACTTGAATACCAGGTAACACATTTGTTTTTTAGATGTCTGCTGGGATTATTGGGTTTTTCTCTCTTATTTCCAGAGTTTATGGTTAGTAAAATTTTGGTGACATTGATTGAGATTCAAAGCTTCTACCAGTTAGTTCTTTAGAGTAAATTGACTCTGGCCACTTCTACACCAAACAGGGCAAGCTGTCTATTATGTCAGTCATTAGGTTTGGGGGTAAGCCAGAGAAGTTTTACTACTGCTTTTTAATGAAAGTGTATTCACTTAATAGCGTACACTGCTACCTGATCTCATGCTAAGCCATCTTTGCAGAATGATGTCTAAAAGTCTGTCTGTTTGGTGTGATTTGAAAGTGAAGCACGCTCTAATTTCACCCTTAGCTAAATGTAATTTTTGGTTATTTGGATATCTCATCCAGCCAGTGGGACATGAAAATGAATACGGTTAAGTTGTTAGGCTATGAACAGTGTAAGTGGAACTTTACTGTGTTTAAACAATGGTTTCTTCCTTGGATCGCTGAAGGAGTTGCTTGCATTCTGAGTCAGTAAGCAGATGCTCTTTAGTGTTCTTGTAAATCTCTAATTTGACCTTGGGGGGGAAAAAAGTATATGAGTATATACATATCTGAGTGTTTTCTGAATAGGAGCTGACACTTCGGTAGAACTGTTTCAAGATTTGATCTGTCTAAACCTTCCCTCTGCCAGTAGATATGTTCTGTTGGCTTTACCGAGTCAGCTAATCTAAAGGGTATCGTGAAGTGCTTTTCACTGATAACTTTGACAGCTTTGTATATTCTCAGGTGTGCTGTATAGGTATTTTCACCTCCAAGTATGTTTCTTCTGCAGAGTGAGGCTAATTATTTAAAAGCTTTTTCAATTATATTTACATGCTTTTTTAATAGACAAAGTAATTTCTTTCTGCTAGAGTATTTTTGCCATCTTTGTTTTAAGATGGGGGGGGATTAACATGCTATTCCTTGACCCATACCAGTGTAAATACCTAGAAATGCTGTGGCTGTACACTTTAATTCGGCTGCTGGAACAGCAGTTACAACAATCAAGTGTCAACGCAATAAGAAACTTAAAGTGGCATAGATCTGAGGTTTCTTGACTTCGAGATCACTTTTGCAACTTCGTCCTAATGTCATGAGGCATGAATATGATTGCTGGCTTCATCTGTTGCAGTACATGTATATGTTTTCTAAAGGGAATAATTAAAACTGCTGTTTTGCTATGATGTGGATGGGTAGCTGTGTTGGGAAGCTGTGTGGGTGTTTGAGTTTCGGGGTTATTTTTTCTTTTTTTTTTAAATGTTTCCTTAATAATTCTCTATATCCTTTTTAGTATCGAAGTAACAGGAGAGTTAATTGAGTTGAGAAGTTGCTACTTGTTGGGCGGTGGGGGGAGTGGAGGGAAACCCACCAAGCCCAGTTGCATCTTCCGTAGTCCCATTTCAGTTGAACATCAGAAAGTGGCTTCTTCTCTGTGGCATCGCTCCTCCAAGCTTTTGCCAGCTTGGTGTCAGTAGGTGGTTGTGGAGTTGTAATTACAGTTACTTTGCCCTTTGCATAACACTGTTCTTAACAGAAGGATTGGCCTTGGGAGGAAAGTCCTACCTGGACTTTGAAGTACTTACCTGGGAAGAAAGTCCTACTTTAGAAATAAAGGCAAGATAAAGAATGCTGTAGAAGTGAGAAACTAAATCTGAATTTCCTTGGGAACACTGTAATTCTATATTTCATGTAATACATGCTAGCTCAGACATTTTTGTTACCTTGGTATTGGTGATACTATAAAATCATAGAATGCAAGAAAGTAAGCTTAACATTTTGAGTTTTAATAGGCGTGGATCGTTTGAATACTGTACAAATGGGGAAGTCTCCAGGATCAAACTGAATTAACAAGTATCTTGGCTATGCTGTGTATAAATTTTTTTTGGCTCAACTGAATTGTGAAGGTGAAGGTAAAATCTGGGCTGTGTCTGTTTATCAGTGAAGGTTCCCATGGCAGTGATAATCCATGTGTTTGGTAAAACCAAGCATGAGGCATCACCTGCCTACTGAAGGAAGGTTTTCAATATTTATGGCCAAACATTGCTCATAAATGAAAGGAAGAAATGGGAGGTCACAAAAATATCAATGTAAATGAAATGCATCTAAAAGGTTTGAGGGGTGCTTCAAAAGAGGTATTGTGTGATCTGTTCCATGAAACAGTAAAGCAACATTAATAAGGTAATGCAGCTTATAATTGATTGTTGGCACAATGTTCCTATTACGTAATAACACTTCTTAAAGTGAATGTGACTTCTTTTTTTGTTTTGAGTAGCTGACTTGGAAATATTTCTGAATCCTGGAAATTTTATAGAGATTACTGCTTTTTTTAATCTAATGCTTGTATTGCTCTGCCAACTCAGAAAATTAACTTTTAATAGAAAAAACATACATGTAATTCAGTCACAGCTATTAGATCAGATGGATTTTACATTAAGGGAAAAAGATGTTGAGCATTTAAGGACCATTAAATTGTGAAGCTTTTTATTGTTGGACTTGTAGCCTTCAAGCCAGCACTCTGCTGTGAAGAATATTTATTTTTACATTTGCAAAGTATGCTAGATGATGGGAAGGGAATACATTTTAAAGGAAAATAGGACATGAAAATGTGATGTTTTTCCACTTTGTGAACAGCTAGTTTTATTTCATAATAATTAGTTTTACACTTCATTAAATGTTGGGGGTTTTGCTTATATGCTTCTGGAATACAGTGGAGAAGACTTTAAAAAATCCTGTCTTACTTTGAAATACCCCCATTAGATTATAAAACTCTTAACTTGATGCCCTGCTGAGAATTTTTAAAGTTCCCTCATATCTTGAGGGTCATGTGTAGTATAAAAATTGTTTTGGGTGCAAAGACACTTTGAGTTGGTGTCTTGTCTTGCCATACTGCTTGCTGGAGTTTAGGTCTTGTAAGATGTTGGCAAACTTATAAATAATGAATATAGATCAGGTAAGGTTATGTGATCTGGTCACGACAGACTTGGACAAGTGACTTTTTCTCTTCAAGCAGCTCTAGGGCTTGACGGGTAGGAATACTTGTGCCTTTTGTTTAAAAAAAAAAGTTGTCTATAAATATGGCTATGAAAATGGGTGATCTTCTGACTGTGCAGTTGTATCCCAACTTGCAAACTCCTCTGAAAGAAGTAGGGATGGATTTTTCTGAGGAAAGCAAGGATGGGAGAGGTGAAGTAGATGATCTTTCTGTCAATGAGAAGTTCACTAGGAAAAAGTAGGAATAGAAACTTGGGGCGGGGGGGGACCACAAACAACCAAACAAACAGACAGTTGTGAGATACCAGAATAAAAACGCTTCCAGGATATGAAAATGGCTTAGGCTTCAGGGAAACAGCCAAAGCTGCTTTTTCGGGGGGGCAGGGGTGGGCGTGGCATAGGAGGCCAAGGACTTACAAGGAGTACTTGCTGCAGGCAAGAATAATGGACAGGTTTTTAAAAGAAATGGGTTGAGAAATATCCATTAAGTATTTATGGGCCTGACTTGAAATTGCGAAACTGGAATATGTTCCAGCTGGTGAGCTGTTACAGGAATGTACTGGAGATGGCAGAATGGGTGGTGAGGTATGATATTAAAGCTACCAGTGCATGGCCTAAAATCAGAGAACATTGTCCTCTAGGCTTGAAAGCTACAGCAAGGAGAGCGCTGACTGTGGATGGACTCTTGTGAGTTATATCACATTTTGAAAAGTTTTAATTTTAGCTCAAGAATGAATTAAAAGGCAGTGGGCCTTTCCTGCTCTGACTGCTGCTGTGCAATGTCAGCTGAGATGACCCTGTGAAGATGCTGACTTCTGTTGGTAGTGGTTGGGAGATATCAAGAGACCTGTCAAGTTGTATTTAAGAAGTTGGTACCCTACGGCTCTTGGAGCAGGACACCATGTTGACTTGTCTTGTGGGAAAAAGCAACATTGCTACTAGTGTGGTAAAGCTGGAAAAACATGGAAATTCTTAGCTGAGTCTTACCTGGTAACACATGAAGAAATACTGAAGTCTTCAATTTCTTTTGGTAAGATGGGGAAGTACACACGTGTTTGCTTTTTATATTTCAAATCTGAAGTGAAAATTACTCCGGAATAATCTGCTTGTGATCGGAGGATGCTGCAATGTATGCCTGAGTTCTTTCTATGGCATGGATTGAAAACCGCTACAAAAAAATCAGTTTGCATCATGCTGTGTGCTTGGCTGAGGCACAAAGCTGGCAAGCTTCATTACTTGGAGGTGTGTTCTTGACCGGCTGTGCTGTCTGCTGAGGCACGGAGCTCCCCTCTCCGACAGCGGCAGCTCCGCAGTGCACAAATTGCTCCGTGTCTGCAACACTTTTTGCAGCGGGGTCTGCGTTTATTGTGCCTTCTAATGGGTGGGAAATTTGAGCAGATTACAGTTTGAAATAGGGTGATGAGAAAGCATACTGATAAGAGGAAGCTGCTTTCTGATCTTGTATGCCCCAATGGAAACCAGATATCTAGAACAACAATTATTTGCTTCCGGGTGGACAGGAGATTTGAAGCTTTTGCAGTGGATTGCAAGGAGAAGTGTTTGGTTGCAGAAGTGCAAATTTAAATGCTAATCTTCCAGGGGCTAGGAATTCCTGTATCGACTGGATTCCAGCAGTAGGGCTTTCAAATGGTCATACTCATGTTGTTGTGCCTAGAAGAAGATGACTGTGTCTCCTTTTAGCAATCCTGGACTGTTGGCAGCTTGCTTTTATCTGAAGCTCAACAGAGTTGTCAAATTCCTGTAAATCCGTATGAGACACAACTGTGTGTATGTATCTTAACTCTTGAGTCTGACACTTTCAAGCTGCTGGAGGTTTTTCTGGAGGAGCTGTGTTTCTATCTTCCACACAGGCAAGGAGCAGGTGTGGTGCACTTGGAAAACCTGGGACCGCTGGTGCTCATGCATGTTTTTGTACGACACATCTGAGGTGGAAATACGGTAACCCTATTCTGCAGCCTCTGACCAGCCTCGGGCAGTTAAGTCTCTCACATCCTACTGTTGCTAAAAGGTAAAGAAAATCAGTGGGCATTTAAGTATTGACACACTGGGATGGAAGGAATTCCTTGGTAAACTGCAAAAACTTGCAGGAGGTTAGGGTGGAGGGAGAGCAGCGTCTGAAAAAAGGGTAATGGAGTTCTCCGAGGGTGTCAGATTACCAGGGAAGACGGAGGAAAGTACAAATATACGTGAATTTGGGTACCTTTTGAAGAGGGTATTTTTCTGCTATTTTTTCCTCTTCTGAATGAGAGTATTAAGAGCTGAGGTGGGAGAGTACAGTTCCCCTGTGGACAAGAGGGCTCTTGAGATGCCCTGGTTGTTCCCCTGTGTACCCCTGGGAGAGGGCTGCTGGTGGGAAGAAGGACAGACACTTGCTCGCCCCTCCAAGAGGGTCCTTAAGGAAGGAGGAACATCTTTACAGATGCTTCCTCTGAATCTCAGTCATGGCTGTCTGCAGGCATTCACCGTTGTCCTTGCCAGAAATGTGACCTTGGAAAGCCAAAGTGAGATTATTTAAATGCCCCCACCACACACACCAGCACAGCCCCCAGGCCCCCATCCGCACACCGAACTCTGGCTGGCTGACGGCTTGCTTGTGGCATCTGATAGAGCATGTGTTTTAAAAGCTTCACAGGTCACCTTTGCAGTATCACAAATGCAATTGATGGGGAATCCAGGGACACATTTTAAAGTAAATTACATGGAACAAATAAACCAATCTGCTTCTAAAGTGCTCTTGTGTCTTTGAAAACACTGACACTGTCTGCTGTTTTTTTTTAAGGGTATTTTTATTCATTCTAATTGAGTTGACCTTAAAAAAAAAAAAGGCAACAACTGAACAGAAAAAACACCCCAGTGATGCGGGTGTCTGCTTAGGAGATGTTTGTTTTTAATCTATGCCAGCCACTAGTAAGGGCATTGCAATTACTCCCTCGCAAAAGGCTTTGCTGTAGCCCAGAATCGGAGTTCTGGTGGCAGCTAGAGCCGGCTGCCGTGGTGCGCGGCGGGCGTGGTCGTGCTCTTGGCCAGAGCAAGCACGGGAGAGTCTTTTCGCAGCCACTTCTGGCAGCTGTCCCTTTGCTAGCTCGGGAGGGAAGGAAGCCTGTGGGAGCATCGTTCTGGTCAGAGCAACCTGCTCTGCTCTTCTTTGCCTTCCTGCCTTTTAAATCCAACCAGGCTCCTAGCCTCCGTGCTCTGTCGCGGGGGGGCCACCGTGCACTGGTGTACATGCCTGTTACTGATGTCCCTTGGGATGAGGCAGAATTCACGGCAATAGCTCTGCACCGCGGGCCACGTTCCAGGCGCTTCCGACGGGGTTAGCGATCATTAACAACGTGCCTGTGTGCCATCAGATCACCTGGCAGTACACATTTGTCTACCTCAAGCGTGAGCCTGTCATCATACGTGTGGGACTCGCGGGAACAGGCAGTCCCGAGCTGCTGCTGGCGCTGTGGTTTTTGTGCCAGCTGCGGGAGAGCAGATGGTACCTGCTCTGGCATAACCTCTTCTCCGCAGTCAGATAAAGCTGGGCTGAGGACAGAGGTTACCTGATCTGGCAGGGAGCCTGCCAGGACAAAGTTGATGTACCAACGCTTCTGGAATGTGTTTGAACTGGCTCAGGGAGTTTATATGGGATCAGCACTTCTGGGCTATGTGCTTATGGCATGTTTTCGTCCTGTATCGGGCACCTCAGAGCTGAAGAGCGATTAAAACACTTAAAAGAGGGTCGCCAGCGTAGTCCATCTCTGGCTGATGTGTTGCAAGGTGATTTTATTCCTATTCTCTTGAAGCTGGGTGAGACTTGGAGATGACGTTTTCTCCTTTGCAGGTCTGGGTTTGGGCATGTGGCTCTTCAGATGAGGGTTTCTTATGCTAACGGAGAGCTAACTTCTCAGCATCCCTTCTGGGATGAGGAGGAGGCCGGGGGGAGAAAGGAGGAAGGCTGTACAGCGTTCTAGGCAACGTAAAGAACTGGGAGAGGCTGTAGACCCTGCAGATAGCAAACCTGCTGTTTCAGCAAGTGACTGCTGGACTGTTGAGGGGAGAAGGCATCTCGCTTGTCACATTAAGGTTCCTATCAGATTTGTCTCTGAAAGATGCATGTTTTCCCCTGTTAGTCTCAGATGCATTTAATTGCAATGTACTTACAGAGCTGCTGCCTGTAGGCTCTGGCAGAGATGATGTTTTGCCCTGTGGCTCTGAGGTTTTTTGTGCCAGCTGACTTTCCTGTTTGATAGCGTTCGCTCTGCACTGATACGGCAAGTCATAAACTGTATAACAAATGTTACGGGGGAGAAAACACTGGTGAGAAGATTGTGGCTCTACCATGGTACAAAAAAACTTACCCAGGAATGTGCTTATCTGGTGTATTCCCATCCTGGGCATGGGATGCTCTTGTATTTCTGTTGAAATAGAGATGCACAGGAGAGGTTAAAAATGCTGCAGATGGCCTTGGGGAGAAGGCATAACGTTACCTGTGTTGGCCTGCTTGCCACATCAGGATGAAGTACATATGTGACTGTCTTAGCTGTCCTGAAATCCTGGGAACGTACTCTAGGGGGATAGGAGAAGAAATGAGCACCACAAATAGTCCGGAGCTGGACAGTAAGAGCTTTAAATTCTTGGGTGGGCCAATGTTTGACATATAGTTTTGTGGCTGAACCTGGAACCCCTGAAGCTCGATAGCAGGGAATCGATGGGTATCGAACCGCCCATGTTCCTTCCTCCGGAGCAGCCCAGCGCTCAACCCGCCCGGTCTCTGCAGCCTGCGCTGCTGCCCTGTGCTGCCGCTGAGCCCGTCGGCTGCTGTGGAGCCCGAACTGCTGGGCCGTCAAAACAAACCTGAAAATTGTCTGTTAATGCCACTTGTGGAAGCGGAAGGGAAAAAAGTTCCAGTTCCTGTTCGTTAGTTGCGGGAGGCTCGGCCGAGAGGAGGCCGGGCTGCGCGGGCGGTTGCCTGTGTCTGAAAAGAGCCGGGTGGTTTGAAGTGCTGCAAGCGTTGCCCAACGTGAGTATCAGACAAATAAAGGTGGCAGGTGTCCTGACTTTTACCGGCATCCAGGATGAATAGGAAATGAATGCTGTTACACAGAAGCATTTATGTGGGAAGAAAAATGCCTGCTGTATGGCGTATTCTGTACAGCTGGTCAAGAGGTGTTGTGAAGAGATGTTTCTTCTCTGAGCACTTGTGTGGGTGCTTCTTCAAAGCTTCCCATGTTTCCTATGGACATGTTGTGTGGCGTGAAGAGAGAGAGAGGTGCAGAGCAGGTGGGAGAGGCACTCTTTTAAAAGAAATAAGTAATTCTAAAATGTACCTCAAAATGAGAATTTCCATAAATAAGTGGTTTAGGGAA
>NW_010548872.1:41617-46777 GCF_000687285.1 Phaethon lepturus
TACGCTGAGGAGAAGACATTGCAACTAATTCTAATTTAAAGGTAGTTTGCCCTATCCTGATATGATGGGATTTCATTGAAAAAGGAGGGCTAGTTGTGCACTGACCTGGCAGAAGCTGAGCTGCTCAGGCCTACGAGGAACCTTGTGCTTTGGGATTACTCATGGGTTTTAACATTTAGCATGTACTTAGCAGCTGAATTGTACATGCTCCCCAAGACTGGGATTTGGACTGCCACAAACCCTGGAAGTACTGCTGGGAGGATCTCGAGGCTGAAGGCTCCAATTCTGTTCAATGAACTCCTTAAGGCTCTGGCTGAGCCTCCCTGACCCTGTTCCACATGCAATTTTCACTTGAATGTTTCACGGGGTAACTCTGCCTGTGTGGGACAAGCTTATGAGAGGGGCACCTTCGCCAGTGCAAGAGGCTTCCGCAGGCTCCTGCTGGGTTGGGTTTTGGCACGCCTGGCAATGGGATGAGCTCCCCTGCAGCAGGAGCAGGTTCGATGCCTCTGTCAGCCACACTTAGGAAGAGGTGGTTCCACTAAGCCTTGCTGCTTGCCCGGCTCCGGTGCTCGTCGCTGCTGGCCTGAACTGGTTCACGGCCAGCTTTGTACCTGTTTCGGTCTTGCACCACTGCTGTCCTTCAGCGTAGATGCTGTTCTGCGTGCTCAGTGCTTACTGCCTCTACGCCGCCGCACTCCTGAGTAGCGGCCCGGTGCTCGCCGGGTGGTGAGCTCTTCCACACTTGTGAACCTTTCTTCTCCCGGGGCACTGGCAGGGACTCGGCTTCATCTCCTCAGTGCCTTGAGCACACACCGACCGGCCTGCTCCCCGTTAACTCCTGTTGATCCCCAGACTGATCTGCGAGGGCTTCCCGTGTGTGTGCCGGGAGCAGTCCCATACAGCCACTTTAATGCTGCTCCCTGCTCTTCCCTTATTTATGGGTTCTTTATGCCGCCTTTTCCACCAAAGGCGGGTAGGTCCCCGGAGTGTGACATCGGGTGCCTTTTGGAGGTAGAGCTGAGGCTCAGCGTGGTGCTTGGAGGGTCGGCACGCCTACAGCAGCCCTCGGGGCAGCCTCGCACAGCCCGCTGCGGTCCTGCTCCACTTTCCCATTCAGCTCCATCCCATCAACTGTTCTCCCACCCCACTTCTGGGGGTGGATGCCCCATCCCTGGACACCCCCCAGGCCAGGCTGGACGGGGCTCTGAGCACCCTGTGCTGGTTGGGGATGTCCCTGCTCACTGCAGGGGGTTGACTAGATGGCCTTGGAAGGGCCCTCCCAACCTAAACTATTCCATGATTCTTTGGACCTTGCTCTGAAGTGTCATATGGGGCCTGACCTCAACACTTTTCATGCCATTGCTGGTGGGCATTGCTGTATAAGCTGGGCAACAGAAATAAGTGATTTTTTTTTTTTTCTCCCCAATTTTTTAAAAATAATCAAAACACACGGGTTCTGTAATCTGCTTTGGAATCCGACGAGCAGCAGATGGCTCTGTGCTCTTTGCAAGCACCCATCCTCTCCGTACCAAGGAATAACTACGTCATGTTGTTCAACAAGCCACAGAAAATAATATTTTAATCCAACCTTGCTTCCCCCTTCTTCCTCCCACCCCCCTGTGGTTTGTTGTTTCACTCGGTAGCTTGCCATAACGCATTTAGTCCTGCCCGCCTCTGATTGGAAACACAAGACGTGGCTTCATTACAAGCTCTATGGCTTCCCCCTACACTTAACATACCGTACAAATTGTTTGCTCGACTTTGGCATCTTGCCTCAGAGGAATTTTTGTCATTTGAAGGTTTTAAATCAGCTATTTGAGCCCCTCGCAATTGTAAATAATAGGCTATTAGTTTATAAGAGACAGGCTTGCTGGCATTTCAAACCTCTCGGAGGGATCACACTGTCTTGGAAACCCTGTAATGCCTATGGAACTGAACGCTGTTAAAAAGAAACCCCAAAACACTGCCCTGGGAAAATTCATTTATAGAAAATAAGTGAAATGAATAGACGTTTTTAGCCACATGTTGCTCATTTTCTTTTTATTGCTTTAACATGTCTTCACTGGAACATGTTACCATCAGAGGCTGCTGGTGCCAGCTGTACACCTGGCTCAAGCTGGAAAGGAACAAAGCTTGGCCTTTCATCTTCTCTGTTTTCTGTTATGATTGGAACCAAGGATTGGCCCCAGATCAGACAAAGGGTAAGCTGAAAACCATCCTCGGAGCTGGTTTCTAGAGGAAGCCTTATAGGGTTGTGTGTGGGGGGTTTGGGGTTTTTTTTTTCCTTCTTTTTGGAGCAGTTGTATCAAGTTTATATACTGGCAGAGGCAGGAAACCGTTGTGTACAATATGGCAAACAGAGCTAGCAGGCGGCCAGGCCAAAGGCTATAAATTATTATTTTAATTTCTTAGTTTATGGTTTCTTGTTGACTCCAGATCAATAGGAAAAAGGTGCATTGAGCCACCTCTTTTAATTAAAAGGCTGCTGCGATTAGGCTTCAGCGAGGGATGGAGAGAAGTGCAAAAAGGATGTGCCTGGAAGCAGATGCTGGTTTCCAGTGCGGGGGGGTGTTGCTTTTCTCTCTGCTGCGTTAGTTGCTCGTGTTTTCTAGAGGCCAAGTTTCTTGAGGAAAAACCTAACAGCAGTGCAGCACGCTGTACAGAGGTTCCTTCTAGCCTGTTTTGTGTTTGCTTTCTCACATCCGAAGCCAGTGGACCTTGTTTCCCATAGAATAAAAACCCAGTGTATTTAAGGGGAATCTTCTGCTTATTTTAAAATAATTCCGTTTTCCTTTCACCCTCAACTCAGGACGCTTTCCCCCTAGTGCTGAGAAATCATTAGCATTTTGCACCTAACAGGTGCAGCAATATTTTTCTTTCCAAAGAATTTCCAGAGTGAATTGCACATCTGTAACAAAGCTTGTATTTTTCTGCTCATCGCCTTCAGACATGGCCATAATTAAATGCAGATATTAAAACTGAAGCCTAGTTTATGTTCCGTAATTCTTAAGAGAATGACCCATCATATGATACTTGTTTGAAGTCTTAGTTAACCTTTAATCATTTGATGCTGAGTCTGGCTTTGATTTCGCTGCAGAAAGAAAGTGTATTATGCAAAACCTTCAGGAAGGAAATATGCCAATCCTGTGGCATTTCTCATTGTGCTGGGAACGTTACGTTTGAAATCTCTTAGGTGATAAAGTCTGTGGAATGAAGGCTTTTTCCATTTCCATGCTTGGGCTTTGCCTCTTCTAAGGCTGGTGTCCAGCATCAGAGTAATAACTTCAGTGCTGCTAAAGCTCGTACTGTGGTGGAGACCTGGGACGGCTGAGCGGGGTGGCGAGGTGCAGGTCTCGGACATGGAATTTCCTCAGTACTAAGCTATATTGAGTATATACCTGAGGAAACACTTAGAGGTGTTCAGAAAAGCAAAACTAGAAATGTTAACTCTTAGCACCTTCCACGATAAAACCGGAGCCAAAAGCTCTTCGGAAGCATGTCTGCTTGTTTGTTACTGCCTTGTGGGAGGTGCTGGTTAACCCACGTCGAGCTGTCAGGTAAGCCGATCTTCGCCGTGCCCGAGAGCGAGGTGAAGAATTCCCTTTGCCCGCTCCCACCCGCGTGCGAGGTGTGGGAGCTTGAACTGACGCCTGCTCAAGCGGCTGTGGAAAATCTGCCTTCCACCGTGGGTTTGGCTCAGTGCCTGGGGAGCCGAGCTTCCCGGCGGAGGTGGAAATCCTCAGGCTCTTCCACGGCTTGTGCAAGGTGGGCAAGGAGCCAGGTGCCCCGGATCAGACCAGCCTTGCTGCGCCGATCTCCTGAGCAAACCAGGGTTTCTAGCGCTTCCGACCTCCTGAATTCTTCATCCCTGTGCCAGTGGTTGCTTTTCACCACGATCCCTTCCCCGTAACTATCACAGCTGTTTCCTTCTCCAAAGAATGAGAAATAGCCTCCCCTAGCTCCAGCCAAAACCTGATAGCTGCTGGTAAGTGGCTTGTCAGCAGGGACTACGACAGGCGATGGTGCGAGTGAAACGGCCGCTCGCGGAGGGCGGGAGGCTTGCTCCGAGCCGGTGTTGGAAGGCTCACCCCCTCCTCGTTTAAGAGGCTACACCCTGCATCTGCCACGGGGCAGGTAAAGCTGTTGGGCCAAGGGGAGCGCGGGGAGGGCCTGGGGTCCCCTGGACCGTGGTATGGGCTCGGGTCCAGGCGTGGCCCGGAGGCTTGGCCATGGGGTCTGTGGCTGGTGGACGGATCAAAGGGAGGGTTATAGCGGGCATGCGTTCCCCAAAACGTCGTCTTCCTGCCATGTGTGAATACTTGGCCAGTTCACTCGCAGTTTGGATAGGAGAATAGAGAGCGGTATTGAGAGGGCAGGGTGGGGAGAAGAAGCATGCTGGGCTTGATTTGGGGAATTCAGGCTTTATAAGTTGGTACATTCTTTCCTCTTGGTGCTGGTTGAACCTCACTGGGGTGTCTTTCAGCCCTGACTTACAAATTCTGTCATGGGCTTGCTTTGGCCTGCGAGCACTTCCACTGAACCCTCGTGAGAGCTGGGCGCGCGCCCAGGAGCGCGTGGGATCAGCTCGGCAGTCCTGTAAGGCTCCAGAAGTCATCCTAAGCTCATGAGCTTTGAAAGCGTTTCCTTACCCAGCGCTGAAAGATCTGCATGCGCGGTCCTGGTTCTCCTCCCGCAAAGCACCTCTCCGTGCTAAGCCGAGAAGCTGGGAGGCACGCTGGGCTTTTTGGACTCACAGCAGGCAGGTTTTGGTTTGGTCCCCCAAAACCTCGCTTTGCTTCAGCTTTCTGTCTGTGTGCCGATGATAAAAGCACTGCTGTGGCTCTCCAGGGGCTTGGGACGATAAACACAGTAGAGATTTGTTAAAGATTGGCTGCAATAGAAACTGGATCCAGCTAATGCCGAGAGAGCTCTCTGCTGACACCTCTTAGCACCACGCTGCCCTTCTCATATCTACTTTTGTGAGTCGTTTTTTTTCCTTTTCCTTCCCTGAATGAACTCGGTGGAGTGATTCTCATGGTAATAGTCTCTCCTATTACATTGCATATTGCAGCATTCTTCTGTGCCGGCTGGGCTTTGAGTTATCAGACACGTGCTGTTCTTTTGTGGCTAAACACACAATTTTGGAGATCCTTCTGC
>NW_010548873.1:0-40932 GCF_000687285.1 Phaethon lepturus
GAGCGCGGGACGCCGGCGTGCGTGCCTCTGCCCGTGCATCACAACCGCTCGGCGCTGCACGGTGAGGTGGTATCGGCCCCCCCGCGGTGACAGACCTGCTCCACGCAGGCTGCTTCAACGGCCGGGTGCTACCTGGGGAAGCAGCCGGTCCGTCCCAGCGACAGCGGTACCTGCTGCCATGCGCGGGTCTCGCTGAGGGCTGCAGCGCAGACCCAGCGGCAGCGGGGGTCTGGCTGCGCTGTGAGGGACTTGTCTGGGTGCGGAAGGTGTTCAGTACGTCATCCCAAAGCCCAAAATGTCCGTAGCAAACAAAAGCGATATTTGCAAAAGGCAGAGTGCTGCGAATATGGACTTGGGTATCTTGGTTATCATCGGCTAACGGTCTAAGATCATGGATAAAGCCTAATGATGGGTAAGAACAGATGGCAGCAACAATCAGAGAGAGGGTTATTTTTTGCCTTAGAGTAAGAGGCAGGACTAGATAACTTACTGATATTCCTTCTAGCCCTACCCACTACAAAGTTTGGCTGCCAGTTGTGATGCCCTCTAAGGCCAGATCCATTCAGAACTGGGGATTTGGTCAGCACCACTGTTCAGACCAGGAGTTATCTGGCAAATTGGGACTCCGGGCTGAGGCTCAGATAACTCTTCCCCTCACTCAGATGACACACATTGCTCAGTTTTGTATGCACCACAAAAATGGAAACAAAAGAAAAATGGAAATGAGCATCCTAGATATTTTCCAGCGTGGGAAAGCAAAATCATTAGAAGTGGGAAGCTTTCAGAGTGTTTTGCATTCAAATTGCACCTTTTATCCTAAGAGATCAAGTACTTCACACATAACTACAATCAGCGCCTCGCTCAATGCAGCCATTTCTGGGGTGGAGCACAGGAGAGGAAGATTAAATACATCTAAAGACGCAGGGGCAAAAATGCTCACAGGAAAAGTGAGCGTCCATAAAAGTCCATTAAAACAACGGCATCTAGAAAACCTACAGAAGGTACAGGCTGTGTGGATCACCTTAACATACTGCAGTAGAGAGGAGTGAATGTAATCCAGTGAGAACTGCTGTAGATAGTTTCCCTGCTATTAAGGCTTCCAAACCCTCTTCCAAGAGATGCAGTAGATTTATACCGCACGAGAAATGTCTGTCGGGCCAGAAGGAATTGCACGTTTGACTTCTGAAGAGAAACACTAAGGAAATAGAGTTTTCATGAAGAAAGCATCTGTTGGCTTTCATTCTTCCCTTTCATGGGAAAAAATGTGTTATGAAAAAATGAGGTTTTCCTCATATGGTCAATGAGGAGCTACTGCCCTTTAGCCCACTCCTTCCCTCTAATATACCAGGGGATTCCACAGTCATGCTGCTGTTAAATCAGTTGGTGTTTAACACCAGACAAAGCCTGCATGTGGGGGTCTGTCCAAGAAATTATATAGCGGCTTTGTCTATCTGTTCCAGTACAGGATTTCCAGCTTTTCAGCAACCTGCATGCCAAACCTGAGGTCTTTTTTCTTTTCTTTTCTTTTTTTTTTTTTTTTTTGGGTCTTGTCTCTGTCCCACATGCAGCTTTTCGGAGAGCAAGCCCTTCCTACACCTCTTCATGTCTTACCAAAACCACTTTGTATCATTTAGGGCTATTAAACTTTTATCCATTTTAATCCTAAAAGAAATTAATAAAAGCAATAACATATAGCAGCAGACCTGTAAACATTAGTGGCAGTCTGGTGGGGCACACCATGGGACTTAAGGAATGGTATGGAAGGTATGGAAGGATGTCATCTGTCTGGGAGGTACAAGGGAGGAGAAGGGAGGCACTGGGTATGAAGCGCTGGTGTTCGTGAAGGAACAGGACAGAAACTAGTCGAACATTTCTGGTAAAGAAAGAAAACCAGGGCATTTGTTATTCATCAACTCATTGAGTCAGGTATTGGATCGTTTTTTCTGAGCAACAGGAAGACATATCAGTAGCACAGCTCTTTTGAGTAGTAAGACATGATAGTTGCTTGGATACCTCCACCAAAAGCAACACAGCTAGATATAGATGGGCTGTTATGTTCCTGGATGTCATGAATATGATGCTGTTTCAGAAAGTGGGAGGAAATGGGCAGGGGAGCAGCTACTTTAAACCTGTTTCTGACTAAGAGAGAACAGCCTGAAAATCTAAAGGTTGGGTGGTAATTTGGATGAAAGCAAGCATGAAATGATAAAGTTCATTATTCAAAGGGAAAAAGCTAGACCAGCTGAATATGGATAATGACTCCAAAAAAGTAGACTTCAGCAAACTAGGGGAACTGGTAAGTAAGGTCTCTAAGGAAAATAATCTCAGGGATGAAGGAATGCAGGAAAGCTGGCAGTTACTGAGCCTATTTTAAAGGCAAATTCCTCTGATGCAGAAGACAGATTGGAAACAGAGTGAAAGACCTGTATTAATTGCCTCAGGAGCTCTTCAAAGACCTGACAATGAAAAGACTTGACAAATGGAGAATGCAGAGACCCCAAGCAGAGTTTCCACTGGATTTCTTTCTCTACCATAAGGTGAAACTAAAAAGGGAACAGGCCAGAGACCAGCTTGGAAGAGTCCTGGCTGAGTGCTGCAGCAGAGGGGGCTGCCATGGGATGTTGCGCATTGTATGGGAGAGTGTACGGCATGAGCAAGGAGTTGGTGAGCCTATGCATGAGTGTGGCATGGAGTGAAAGGAGGTATAAATGACCTGAAGGTGCAGTGAAACTGCAGCATCCAGAGACCATAATGAGCACCTTGCGAGATTGGCAGAGCACTGCAGCTTTTCTCGTTCTGGTGGATTAAGGAACTTTGTTTTCGCCTTTGTCTTTTGTGCCCCAGCTTTTGCCCTTCAAGTAGCCAACATGCTAAAAGAAGGTCTTAATGTAAATTGGAGACAGAAAGGTAATTTCCCATGTTTCTTACAGTTATGAGAGCCAGGTCAGCAGAAGAGACTGATTTTCAGACTCTATCTATTAGAAATCTCGGCATTTTGGAGGAAGAACTGACTCTCCAGCGCTGCACACTGGGACAAGCCAAGGACATTCATGTCTGCAGTCCATCCTTGTGGTGACACAGATACTGCAGTAGCTATGCAGTTCCCTCTTCCTGGGAAGTACCATGGGATCACTGCTGGTGTGGGAGGAAGGTGACTGAGGGTTTTCCATAGGAGAAGACTGTATGGTCGTATGGACCGTATGGACATTGGAACCGGGCATGGCCCATGTGTGTTGAGGAGTAGAGGCTGTAGCTGGTGGGCAGCAAGGTGAGGTTTCCCGATGGGGACTCACTGCAGTGCAGGGGGTGTGGGATGCAGAGCTGAGTGACAAGACCCTGTGAAGGGACTGAGGGAGACCAGGAGATGGGGAGCAGAGGCTTTTCCAGGAGTGGATGAGGGACCCTCTCTGCCACTTGAGGTAGGGGCCAGAGCAGTTGAACCTGATGTCTCTTCTCTGTCTGACTCTATGGCTGAACGAGGCGGCTTTCTGCTCCCCTCCCCTTCCCTGGGCATGAAGAGGTAGAGGAGCCTTACAAGTCCAGGAGAAGGCAATCTCTTTGCTCTTTGTCCTCACCCCAGCATCCCACTGAAGGCCTCCTGCTCCGGCAGCACGGTGGGGAATGCCATTGGGGCACACCCACTTCATGGCACTGGGTGGGTCCGTCTGTGCTTTAATTAAAGCTATTATTAGTGCTGTTATGCTCAAAGCTCTCCTCAAACTGGAGGGTGATTGCAGCTCCCTAAGGAGCGGTCAAAACCCTCCTATTTGGGATGGTGACTCACCAACCTTCACAGGTTGTGGGGTTATCCTGCACTGAACCCCCATGCTGGGGACAGGGATCTGCCAGTGTTTACAGGGTTGCAGCGATAGAGGAGACCCTTCAGGTATTGAAGAAGCCCAAACTCATTCTTTCACTACCATGAGGCTTGTGTTTAAAGTTGATATTTTACATTCCAGGATCAACTGCTTAATTGATAATGGCTTCGCCTGATGAAGCAGGGGCAGGGAAAGGAAGACAAGTCATGGCATGTACATGGGGAATCAGGGTTGCCAGATGAGGTGCAAAAGTGAAAAGGAAGTGAAGGGAAGGATGAGTAAGAGAAGGCCAAGTCAACACTGGATTTTGGAGGGATGGTGGGCTAGGTCACACTGTGAACCGAGGTGAGTTGCGTCCAGGATTTACAGCCAGCCATGCTATCTTTCCACATAGTAAATCCCCATGTCTGGTAGAACTGCCCCCTTTTTCCAGGCCACAGCCCTCAGGAATCTGTTGAGAAATCCTCAGGTCTTTGTGAATAAGCGTTTACACCAGGATGTAAATCCAGAGAGGCATAAGCATAGTCATCCTGCTGGTACGATTTTCCTTCTAGATATCTTATGGAGGAGCAGAATTGCCCTAATTTCTGATGTTTTGCAAGTTGCATATGACATTATGCCATTGAATAAACAAACGTTAAATGATAATAAGTGGTTTATTCATTACTTGCATCCCTTGATTCTTGGCTGATTTCCACCTGGCCTTCAGGAGATCTCTATATTGATCAGGTAGTATATGCTCTGCAAGATTTATACCACAGGTCATTCATTTTAAGGACAGCAGACCTCAGTGCTCTTTAAACTGAGGCTAATAAGCTTGACTTCAGGGTGTTAAAGATACTGTACTAGGAACGTGCTTTCTGTACACCCACACCTGATAATTTTCCTCTCAGTGATGTTCCTTACTTGTCAAGCAAGCAAAGGGCCCAAGAGTGTGTACTGTAAATAATCTTTGGAAACTTTAAATGGTTATGATCAGTCGTTGTGTGAATAGTAATTTCCTAAATACATTAGCTGCTGAGAAATGGGTTTCTGGCAATAGGGGAAAGGCTTGAAACTCTAAACCCAGAAGGCGCCGACCTCAATAGGCAAACACAGAAAGTCTCTGTAAGCCAGTAAAATGCCACCTATATGTGCAAGAACCAATGGATATCAGAAATTCCTGTGTACCGTCTCCCAGCCTGCCATTCCCTGGCGTGCAGGTGAAGGCAGCACGCAGAAGCGCAAGAGCAGCCCCAAGCCCCATTAGGGGCTGAGACTTTGAGAGGGCCGGTGGCAGAACCACTGCAATTACCACCACTTCAGGCAGGACTCTTGGTCCTCATTTATCAAAAAGCTGTTAATAAGTTTGAACAAAATCTCGACTGAATCACTTTGAAACTTTATGATTAAAATTCCCGGTGACGTTCAGGGACGGAGTTCTGAGAAATTTTGCAGGACCTAGTTATACGGCAAAATGTATTATTTGGATTGATTGCAGCAAAGCTGATTTTTTTTTTTTTTTATAAAACTCAACGTCAAACTCAACATTAATTTGCATTGCTGTTTTCTCTGTCTAGTTGTATGCTTTATGTATCCCATTTGTTTTCACTTGATCAGCTAGTATTAATGGCAATAGAATTCAAATGCACAAAGACCCTCCAAAATTGAAATCTTTTAGGCAGACATAATAAGAACTTGTCAGTGTGTGTTAAACAGTTTTGCTTGTTATGGTTTTAAATGATATAAAGGACTGATGTAGATCTCTCAAACTGACAAAGGCTGTGACTTCCACATCAAGAAAAGACAAGGATTTTGCAACGCTTTGGTGAATGCAAAACTCCTTGAGCCAAAGGCCATCTCAGAAGAATCTGAAGTATGGTGATGGCACCGTGTTGGCAGCGAATGCATAGGTGAAACGTTTGCTAGAAACAAAAAACCCAGCAAGTGATAATTTGCTGCACACTCTGAATAATGAATGCTTGAAGTTTGAAATGCTCTGTGTATTTTCTTTGTGTTTTGAGGGTTGGGGTCAGGGAATATCCAGTTGTCCTCTCCTTGAGTCATGAAAAAGACTGTAACTCGAGACACTTTGTTTTTTTAGACTATGAATACTTATAGCACAAGTTACAGGATTACCTGCTTTAGTGCACAGATATGAAAGATTCTTAGTGTTTTGTGAACTATGCAGTTAAGAGAAGCAAAGTGTGTCACACTTTTTGCTACATCTGTACTCTGTTCTTTGCATAGCCATAGATGTAAAGGATTATTATAAGATATAGGACTTCTCAGATGTCCAGAGAGCATCTCCAAGACTTTTGCTTAGTTAAGAGTGAGATCAGAGGCTTTCAGACTGAAAATAAAGGCCTGGAACAGGACACATGGGCTCATCAAATTAAAACTTCTGCAAGTGGAGGCAATGCTGAATTGTTGGTGTTTAATTCAGAAGTCAGGAGCTGTCCAAGTTCAAAACACTTCCCAACTCTATAATAAACTACAAACGGTGAGTACAAAAGGCCCTAGTCTGAAGTTTGCTCTTTTATTGTATATCTGTGAACCTGTGCAAGCCTCTTAATAAACAATGCATGTGTTACTACTTTATTGTTGCACTTCAGCAATTTACGTTCCTGAGGAATGCTTCATTCCTTAGAAGGAGGATGCGATATTGAAAAGGAAAGCACTTCTTGTAGGGTACAAGGGGTAATGGCAAATGAGATGCTTCAAACTTCAAAAAGTGTGGTTACGAGTACTTATACTAAGGAATAAAATGCTACACTTTTATCCTGACTGCTTAAGATATCCCAGAGTGTTTAAAGTAGATTTGACTTTCAAACAGAGACTGGCAGAATGACATGTTTTATAGGACACAAACACAGAAAAATAAAACAACCCTTAAAACTTCTATTTCTTTTTATATCAATTTCTGTTTTTCTCCTAACTATGATGCTGAAAGAGTCTGAATGCTCCAAGTCCATCACAACGCCAATGAATAGCCACTTGTGCAGAAGTTTCAGAACATCTATCCATGAGGCAAGGGGTCCTCTGACTGGAGTGTTTTGTGAACCTTGGGATTAATTTCTGATGTAGAAGGTACAAATCACTTCTCAATGTCAGTGCTTCTTCCATCTGACTCTGGTGGTTTGGTGCTGACATTCTTCAGTGGTGGCTCAGCAAATGGTTGCAGAATATGCATTTGGTCCTTGCAATAACCTACATTTCTCTCTTCCCTGGCTCTCCTCTCATTGGTGGGTCTCCACATCATGCCAGTAGTGATGCCAGGTAGTATGACAGAGAAGAGGGGAAAGACAGGCACCTCCTTCCTAGAGAGCTCTGCCAGTGACATGTGCTGGTGGTAGATGCAGCAAGTGCATTCAGGAGTCCTGCTACTGAGCCACTCAGCTATCACAAGGTGACAATTTCCTGCCAGGCAAGAGAGTTTTGCTGAATTTAGGCATGTTAGGCTGTTATGCAACAGCACCAACAGAATTACTATAATTTCACTAACGTAATAGCCACTTGGCGTTGTAAGCCAGTTGTTCCAGCACTTACCAACTAACACAGCTAGGCACACAAGACCTCTCTTCTCTGAGTGTTAATTTGTCATTTAACCTCAGGCTGGCTTTTCAGAGCTCTTCAAGGTCATGCTTTGTTCACACCCCGGAGTCTCTTCTTTGCTCTGGCAGCTATGAAACATTTGATGGTGGAAAAGCCTTCCCCATGTTGCAATAATGCTGCTCATCTTACTGTCTAACATAGTTCTCTGGTTTCCTTTTACTAGATTGCCAGACCTAGACTGTAGACTCTCTGGAGCAGGGACCATTATGTTGTAAAAGTTTTGACTTTCACAATTGGACCATTCTGTTGTAAAAGATCTGTTCTGAAAGCTCTTATGGCACCAGCCACTTGGATACAATAATATTCAAAATTAATATAAAATTCCATTTTTTTAAAAGTGAATGTAGGTGTTAGACTTCTGCTTGGATAATAATAATAATTCAGCTGTTTGACCATGTAGAGCAGCTGTAAATAGTTGTCATTTTCTAAGATGTAGTATACAGTGGTATACTACGGTGTTATAAGTATATATACACTTAGAATATATGGTATATATACAGTATACTATAGTCTTTCTTCATTTCAACTTGCATTTTTCACTTGAAATTTACATTTATTCTAGCCATTATTCTGGGTTTGGTGAAAGGTCTGAACCTGAGACTCTGCACATTCTAGCTAACAAGATTAGAGCTAAGCATCTCTAATACCAAGAAAAAGAGATGCTGAACATCTAGTGGTGCACACACAACCTTCTGACTCTGGTCTTCCCCAAGCCACTGGACCTTATATTTGTGATCTCTAACAACAAACCAGTAAAGGTCATATTTAGAATTTCTTTGACTTTGTCTTGTCCTCTGACCACCAGGCAATTAAAGAAATATCAATTAGCTTTGCCTTTCTCAGCCAAGGAAAATGCTGCAGGGATCTGATCCTGCTTGTGCGCATGGGAGTGTGAGTCAGGAGCAATTCTGTTGAAGTCTGTGGGGTTCCACCAGTATTAAAATTGTGTTGCTAAAAGGAAAACTGGACCCAGAGATTGGAGACTTTTGCTTATGACAACTAAAGCTTTGTCTAGACTGGGGATTTGTCCTGATTACTGCCACTGGCTGCCAGCCATTGGTGTTGCTGCACCAATGTGACCCCTTGCATTGGCAGGTTGTGGTGCTAGTGGTAGTGGTAGAGTTTTGTCAGTTTTAGGCATGGATAATATTCTCTGTTGGATATGTTGGTTTTCTCCATTTGTACCATGTGAGATCTGTTAGTGTTTAGTTGTCTGGGACTGGAACCTGGCAAACCCCCTTTATACATGGGGCCCATGGATACAGAGACAGGGGAAATGTTGAATTCCCCCCAACTTTTCCAGAAACTCTCAAAACCTTTCTAAATTAGCTTTTCTGTCACACATGGGTCAAGTGGAGAACACATGAAGGTGTTGGTGGGGACAAAAAGTTAATATTAACATAAGGAAAGGTTAGTTCTGTTATTTGAGAGTGCTGTAGGACAAGACATTTAGAAATGCCAAGTTTATCAGCCCATCTAGCCCCTATCCCAATAATATATTAAGTCATCTACTATACAGTTTGCATTGCTTTGTCTGGTCTAGTTCTTAATGACTCAACTTATGGAGTCTGCACCACTTCCCGAGGGAGAGAGTTTTCCACAGACTGAACTGTTACCATATTTTTCCTGATATCCAGCCTACGATTTCATTTCATCCCATTATTCTTAGTCTCCTCCTTCCTCTCAAGCCCACCTAAACAATCTTCTTTTTTTGGCATTTACATCTTTTGAAGTCTCATAGACATTTCTTTTCCTCTTAGCTGTTCCCCATCCATATGTTCTCATATTTAGCCCATTGATGCTTTCCAATGAAATATTCTGGACTGTATAAATAAGGAGCATGTCATGTGTAAAACAAGCAAGGTTGCTTTTCTGCTCCACTTGGCACTGGTGAAAATCTCAGCTGGCGTAGTGAATTCAGTTTTGGACACTGCTCTTTAAGAAAAGACACTGACAAATTGGAGAAAGCTCAAAGGAGAATAAAAAAATATAAAAGATTTAGAAAATCAGACTTATGAGAAGCAGCTGAGAGAGACAGGCATGTTCAGTCTGCACAGAAGACTGAAGGAAGACATAATAGCTGTCTGCAAATACATGAAATGATGCGATAAAGGGAAAAGGGGCCAGTTATTCTCATTAGTCAGAGAGGAAAGAAGCATCAGAAACTGATTTAAGCTGCAGAAAGGAAAATTGTGGCTACATATGTGGGAGATGTGTTTCAACTACTCAAACAATTAAGCAATGGAACAAGCTGCTGTGAAAGGTTATGGAGTTGAAATGGCTAGAGATTCCAGGCTAGACTCAACTGCTGGGGCTAATGAAAGAAAAATCCCACCCTGGTTTTGGAAAGGTAACCAGATTGGCTACTGATGACAGACTCTCTCAAGCAAATATAATTTCATATTAGGGATATCATGTACTCTAATACTAGGGCTCCAAAGAGGTAGGTATGTGCTCAGAAATTGTCCATCTCCCCAGCTGGCCATCCTACTGCAAAGCAGAGAAAGGAAGGGCAAATGGTAGTCTTGTGGAGACACTGAGAAGACGTGGCGATGAAGCTTATGACTAACCACCTGGGTGTAGGCAGGTGCAAGAAAGTTTTGCTTCATGCACAGACATGTGGCAGCTCCAGTTCAAAGGTTGAGTGGCTGAATGGGCACCGCACATCAGCTGAGTGAATAAGCCCAGCTGAGAGGCGTAAGAAGAGTCCAGGCCAGGGCATGGGCAGAGCAAGCATGGGTATGCATTTTTATGGGTCAGCTTATCCCACTGGACTTGCCTGAAGTCACTGAGGAAATCTATGGAGGAGCTGGGAGCTGGATTCAAGTGTCTGTATTCTCAGGCCAGCACTTTAACCACAAGCCCATCCTCCTCTTTGTAGTGCCGCTTTCTTCCCACCTCCTTATGAACTCAACAGCCAGCCGTCTGATCCTGCCTGGCTCACGCATCTTGAATTCCTGAAAACTTTTGTGAGGAATTTTCTGTGCATTAAAAAATCAACAATTATTAAAAAAAAAAAGGAGAGAGGACTGGAGAGTAAGCTGATGCTTTGTCCTGATGTTCTCCACCAGGCAAGATATGCCACTATGAGCTGGCATTGCTGTGGGCTGCATATAAAAAGATTGACATCTCATAATATGGTAGCTGGTGATTTGCAACACTAAAACCAAAAAACTTAGCCTGCTGTTTTAATCAGAGTCTTCCCTGCAAGTCTGCTCTCCTGGAGCTGTACCAGTGCCATGAGCCTCCTGCCAGCTGAGCAGCAGTGATGCCAGCAGTGGAGAATAAGTAAGGCTCTTTGCTTGCTATTGTAGACTTATTCTTGCAATTGATGGCTGTGGCTTTGATCCTCAGAAGTCTGTGGGGCTCAGCCCTCCTTGAAGTGAGAGTAGTATTTTTACATTGCTTGTGGTATGTTTAACACATTATGGGGCGTTACTTTCTGGCACTGACTATTGAACTTAAAACAGCATTGCATAATTCCCCAAGATTGCATTACTATGAATTGGCTGGACATTCCATCAAGTCAGGATAATGCACAATCTGAAGATGGTTTTAGCACTGGAATTGCAAACGTATAAGCTGGACAGTATCCAGCCTGGATGTTCTGCATGAATTATTGTCACTTGTCAGCTGGTATGTCTTTATTCTTGTGAGCTACCACAGTGGAATTACAATTCTTCCCTCCCATTAGTCGTCACCACTACGCAAACTTTATTTGGAGAAAAAAGGTCATGGCAAGGACTCTGAGCTGTCCTGGCTGTAGCTCAGGACAAAGAGCAAAAGTACCCAGGCAATTCCCTGGCATAAATCAAGAGACTGTGAACGTAGTTCTGCTTTTTACCCGTCTGCCTATGGGTGACAGGGTCTGTTTGAGTGGGATATGAAGCCCCTTCTCTTGGCTAATGAGAAAGCTGCAGCTTCCAGCACTACCTGGCACCATGCCACCCAGGAGTGGAAGGGGAATTCCTAAGCAGGCATTCCAGGGAGCTTTTCTCAGATGCTTTGGGCTGTTGGAATTGGTTTTGCAATCTGTGCTTTCGTCTTCCTTGCAACTTTCTGTTAACTAACTAGGAACTATTGTCCTGGGTATATCCTACTAGGGGGAAATGGAAGGGAGCTAACTTTGAGAGAAGGATGGTGTGAAAGCTGATGAAACCCAGGTTGGAAGCACACTTTTATTTTTTGTTTCTCAGTCTCTTAAAGTGACTCTGCAATCCTGGTAAGAAGCTGTCTTGGCAGCAAGGTAGGAATGAAGTGTGACAGTAGCCCTTTCTTGTGATTTATTTTCCTCTAAGCACTGTACATGTGTCAGACAACATTACCTACGAGCAGTCAGTGCTTTTCCAGAGAGCCTGATTTCTCCCCCCAAGGAGCATCCAGTGTGTGGTACTTCTGTTGGCTACCTTGCTTTGAAAATCTATAATTGTCATAATGGTTGCCTCTGAGCTTAAGCTTTGAACTTGGCAGCTTTCAGATGTCACCAGGCTCTTCTCGTAGCCTGCTGCTATAAAGAAGGGAGCTGATGAGTAGTGTGAGTCCTTGGGGCTTAGTGCAGCTATGGAGAGGCATGACAAGGCATAATAGGACTTAACTTCTCAACATGCCCGATGAGGAACCTCCGTTTTTCCTGTTGTACAGAACCACCTGGCTCAGGGGTTTTGTAAAACTGGGGTCCAGATCTGAGACTGGGATTTGAGCGTCCGAAGCCAAACCACAGGAGATCTTGTAGAGTCTCTCACATGTCATGTTGAGTTGTGCTACTGTGTGTGGTGCCATGCTACGAAAGTTTTGTTTCTGCTTTTGGCACTTGTGGTTTGGGAAAAAACCTCAGGGAATGAACTCAAACATATATGCTCTCCTTCCTGACTTTCTCTGCAGAAGAACACAAGATGGTCCATAGCCTCTCCTTTCCACAACTAAAGGGCCAGGTCACTTTATAGTCTAACAGTGTTAGCGTTTCCAACTGATATCTGTAGGGTTTGAATTAGATCACAAATAATGGTGTAATTTGGTCTTTAACAAGACCACCTTCAGTGGTTTATGGTGGATTATGGTTGGCAGAGTTTGTCCCTTAGACTTGATGCCTCCTTCAGGTTAAGACTGATTTCTAGATACAGGATGCCTTCATATGGGTAATTGAAGCAGTGTACTGGAGCTATTGTCACTCAAGGAACTGGGAGTAGAGCAAACAAAATTGTCTCTTCCAGTACTTCATTGGAAAAGAATTTCTAGGCAAGTTGCCTAGCAGGCACACTGCGCTATATTCTTAGAAAGCAATAGATCTATTTAGGACTGCTGTATCTCTTTGGAATTTACTGTATGAAAAAAATAACTTTTGGCAGGAACTGATCTTTAGTGCTGACTGAGATTTGCAGCTTCTGACTGACAAATTAATCTGACCATTTCATTAGAAACTGCTTCCTACTAGGTCCTGTTTGCATTGCATCTGAATTCAGGAGGATAATGTCAGAATGAGAAATGAAGCAGATCTCTTGCTGAATTGTTAGTCCTCCTTCACTCACGTGTGCACACATGTATATGTATATGCACCTGGGTGGATGTGCAGGTTTTTTGTGTTATACACGATAAATGTATTCCAGCTTGCTCCTAATCCTTTCCTAGTGAAAGTGCAGATAAGATAAGTCACTGGTGACTTGTAATTATTTAAAAGGGCAGAAATGCTTTTTTTTTTTTTTTTAATATATAGGTGGCAACCTCTATTATAAGCATCTGCTCTTGCTCTGGTCTCTTTGTAACACTTGTGAACTTTAGTGAGTCACCTCACAGAGACTAGTTCCAGCTTTGCATATTCTTGAAATCCACAGATCCAAGAGCAGGCTCTTGAGGGAGTGCACTATGCTCAGCATCCATCCAGCTTGGATGCAGAACTGCAATCCAAGGCACTCTGTGGGCACAGTATGAGGGTAAATCTAATGTCAGTTCTCCAGTCTAAGGAGCAAGCTAGGTCTGGGACCTTTCCAGGTGATTCTTAAGTGGGCAATACAGTCTGTACAGGATCCCAGGCACAAGAGCAAAGCGTGGTCTCCTGACAAACTGTAGCTGGAGTTCTGCAGTCCTTGCTGGAATGAGACAACTTAGTTCTCTGTTCATGGGACTGCACTTATAGGCATAGTTTGGCCTTAGGCTGAAAGTGAACTCTAGGAATGGACCATTAGGAACAACTTACTACAGTGGTGTTGATGATAATATTTCATCTTAAGGCACATTTTCCAGTGTTGGTTGGAGGACTCCAAGGTAAGAAGATACTGACCTTCATGTGGAAAGCTCTCAGACAATCCTTGGGGAACTCAGCTATGTCAAGTCCTTGAGAATAAGAAATCACATGGAAAATAGTAAACAGTCATCTGGAAGGAGAAAAATGGCAGATGGTACAGCAGACCTGCATAGGCTTCTCAGCCGCTAGACTGAAAGCTCTTTAGAGCAACAGAGCTATCACTGACAACGTGATTGTAAAGCCTCCAGCACTGCAAAGCCTATACCTTCTTGTGACCTTTACATGCTGCAGGAAGGACAGGCTAACCAGTATAGTGTGAAAAAGAAAAATCACAAATGGAAATAGTTTTCTGAAATTTGGGCTAGCTGTAGTCTGGCAAAATAATTTTGCTTTATGTCCAGCCTTGTAAAACATACAAACTTTCTTGTGCTGTTCCTAAATGAGAGAGTATGAGCAATAAATGTCCCACAGAGAAAGTGGCTTACTCATGTAGTGGCTTAAAAGGAAAATAAGAATCATCCAAATCTCTGGTTCTGTAACTCTTGCCACTGCTAGTTTGGAAATTTAATGAATTATTGTCTATGAAAAACATATATATATTTTCCCTTCAAACACAGCCACAACATACACTTTTGAAGTTGTGCAGGAGTATTGTCAAAATTGTGATGATCTTGTGATGCAAACTATAATTGAGAGATACAGTTCATTATTAAGATCTTAAATATTTTTATATGCTGGTATTTTAGCTAGTGAAAAGCAATGTGTTCCCTTTAATAGATATATTTTAGAAGCACTTTTGTTTGAATTTTAATTGCAAAGGGACATATTGTTCCTGGCTGCTGAAAGGTATTTAACTGTTGTTTGGTTTTGTTTGTTTGTTTGGTTGGTTTTTTTTGGTTTTTTGTTTGTTTGTTTTTTGTTTTTTTTTTAATTTTTAAACATAATTCTTAAGGTACACCTTCCCAGCAGAATAGCTTGTCATTTACATGTGCAAATCCCAGGTTTAGCTGCAGCAAGAAGAAACAAGTGAAAAAGCTGTAAATGGATCTCATATATCACCTAATTTTTGGTGAGCAGCATTTAAGTGTATCAAGTTTGCTCTGATCTCTTAGCTATGCTGACACCAGCATTTCAACGAATATACCCATGAATCCAGAAGGACCACAAATGTGAACATGAAGAGTTCAGATTTTGTATGAGACTCTGGGGTAGGACATTAGGTGCAAGATCATATTCAGCAGGGGCTGGTTGCAGAGAAGTAGTAGCTGGTGGTGTTTACAGGTTGGGTTAGTCTGAGAATGGAGCTGAGCCACTTCTACCGTAAGTTTGAAGTGAAGGAGCACAAACTTTTCACATCCTGCTTCTTTGTAATGGAGAGAAGGGTTGTCCTGTACCTTGCTTTCCCTGGCCAGGATGCTCTGGGAGCTCAGTGCTGCTGGGGCAAGTGACTCAACAAAGAAGGTCTTTGCCCAGATCTGTGTCTTTACACTGGCTGTGGCTAGACCTTGTTTGCAAAACAGAGCTAAGCCATTTTCTCAAGGGAAATTAAGGAAGTGGAGAACTCATTGTGGCTGACCCTGGTGTCCTCTTTCTCTGGAATAAATGCTATAGCAAAATCTCTCAGTCCCAGCACTTCATCAGTTGGAATGTTTCAAAGGGTCAATTTTCCTCCTTGTGACTGTAAAAGCAAAGCGCTTTCCAGATCCTTTGCAAACTGTGTTCTGGGATAGTGCCATTTGCAGCATGGTTTTTAGCGGTTTGATGGCAGGATTTAAAAAACCTGTCAGGTGGCTTTTCTTGTGATGGGGTAGCTCAGCAGTGGGCAACTCTATCACCAAGATACAAAACGTCTCCCAGAAACCTAATTTGGAAAGCAGATTTTAGTGCTGAACATCATCAGTGGCATCATTTACTCTGGGATTTTAGCTGCTTGGGTGGAACTGTCTTGAAGAAACTGCAGAACTGCAGTGCTTGGCTGGTGAGAGACCCTTTCCTCCTGCTGTTTGATAGATTCTTGAATGTATATTTTCTCAGCAGTTCCTCTTTCTGAGTGAACACCTCATTTCAGTGCTGATGTGGCACAGCTTCCAATCTGGTCACAACTGGAAGCTCGGCTTCAGTGAGATAAAGATATTTGTTTGAAGGATGCTTGTTCAAATGCACAACCTCCCAGGGGCATCAGCAGGGTTATGAGAGCAGACAACTGCCAGGGCACCAAGACTTCCTTGTCCCTCCATCTCAAGGCTTTCTCATCTCATGTCTCGCTGCCTCCATTTCCTTATACATGAACTAAGTTTAGCAAGAAAACATTATATCTGGTCCTAGAGTGACGTGAGGCTGATTTAGGGGTGTTTATATAGCTCTTTGCAAATGTAGATAGCCTATGGTGTAGGTGACTAGGGGCTGAGGGGGATGATGGAGTTAATGAGATTTCCATTCAGGAGACTGTACCTTTTGAACTACCAAGAGATGTGCTCCAGGACTCAGTGTAATGAGAAGTGAATCCTACAAGGTGTTGAACACCTCCTGTGAGATTCTGAGAGCTCGCAGTGCGTGATAGAAGATTGTCACAGTAATCTGGCCTTATAATCATAAATTTGAAATTTGAAATGTAATCTCACAGAAGATCTGTGTGGAGGATAACAAAGACAAAGAAACCTTTCTGGTGCTTAAAAGCTCATGAGAGAAAAAAAATTCCACTCTTCTTTTGCTGAACCTTTAAAAAGAAAAAAAAGGAGGCGGAGGGGATAGATGAAATATGCTTTATCTATCTTACCTACTTTGGCAATTAAGATTGTAATCTAGATGATTACCAGAGCTTGTAATGAGATTATACCCTCCATTAAAAAGAATGCTCCAGTGTTGCAGTGAAGAATGTTTCAGATCTGTTTAGTATGCTATCTGTCTTAGCAGAAAGCAGCAAAATGCATTAAACACACTAGGAGACGATCTTGTAGACATACACTCCCAGTCTGATTTTCAATAGGGTGAGTTGGCATTGGATTTGTAGTTCTCTTCTCATCAGTACCTCTAAGCAGATCCACTTAGAAAATAGTTTCCATAATTCTCAATTGTTCCATAAGTCCCATTTGGAAATAACCCCTCATCCCCTTTTTTCAAAGAACAGAACTTTCCTGAAAATTTGCAGACTGTTATTTCATCGCAAAGAAATCCAACAAAGACATTGTTATGAAAAACATAGTTTACATTTCTGTCGATCTGTTGGTTCTACAGGTCTCAGCTTGTAGAGCTGTAGTAACAATTCTGTTTCTGCAGTGTAAAGAGAGACTGAAAATCAAGTGTAAAAACACCTGGTTTATGCTGGGCTTTGTTGGTTTATAAAGGATGCTGAAATGCTGCTACAAGGCAAAGTTGTTTCTGTAACTGCTTCTTTCCCTGAGTATCCATTAGTGGAGTTTTAAGTAAAAGTGAATAGCAATAGCACAGTGAATAGTACATAAAAATCATCTCAGAGTAGACGTGGGGTGAAATGGCTTTTCTGCCCTTACAGTGTGGGTAGAGCAGCATCATCCCTTTCAAATCCAGGGACAGGCTGAGAGTATGGAGTTCATCCTATAGGTGCTTCTTTCTCCTGCTTCTCTCAAACCTGACAGCCTTTACTCTCCTGCAGCTGCTGTTACCTTCCTAGGAAGTGTAGCACATGCAATACTACGATGACCCTTCCCTGGTCCTACTGTGCAGTTTATGCACCATTAGGACAGGTACCAGGATCTTTATTTCAGTAGCAAACCGAAGAAGGACTGATTTTTTCAACACTGAGGCCATCTGCAAGATGAATTCTGGAAAAGTGTGCTGTAGCTGTTTTAAGAAGCTTTTACGCTCCTCACAACATCCGCACCTTCTCTAGATGTCATTGTCCCCGTGACAGCAAGAGAAAGCCTGACATGCTCCAGCTGCTCCAGCTCACAGCCTCTTATATGAGCTTAGCACACTGAGAAAGTGGGTTTGCCTTCAGCTGCTGGCTGTTGGGCAGCAGCGGCAGAGGTGCATGGGCATGTGCCCCCGTAGCACCGTATGGGGCAGTGACAAACAGCTAAGGGGTAAGACTATCATAAACTGCAGCTGTTTACACAGGTAATGTGAGACAGAGCTGCAAGTGCAATTGGTTACTGATCTCAAGGCAGAGACACTTTCATTTAGGTTGAAAGCAGGCACAGACTTCAGGAACTGAATTTGTCCTGTACATGTAGGAAGGTACTCAGCCTCTTGACTTGGGGGGCAGCTTCTGCAGAGAGTGTTTCTCTGTGCCAGCAGTTAGGGTCTGGTTCTCGACCAGTGTGATCGCTGGTGATTCCTCTGCTGGTTTCACTGGCAACATCATCAGAATCAACGTGAAAAAAAGGATGTTTAGCTCCATGCTGTTTTGTTTTGGTTCCTACTTATTTAAAAAATTTAATGATTTTCTTCAAAAAATGGCTTGATCTTTGTCTTACTGAGATAGATGTAATAAAAGGAGTTGAAACTGAAGAAAAACTTTGTTCATTAGATTCTCTTTAGTTTCAATAGAATGTTGAGTTTTTTGAAAATTTTCAAGCCTAAGATCAAATTTGATACCTGAAATAAGTGGCCCATATATATCTGCTCTGCTCTAAGTTCTACAAGGAGCAGGGAGTTGGACTCAATGATCCTTATAGGTCCCTTTCAACTTGAGATATTCTATGATTCTGCTTGACACCTTGTGACTGGTTATTAGTTGAACCTTGGGCATAAAACTGTTTTTGTGTCAGCGCAATGGAAAGTGGAAGATGTGAGGGAAAACCCGGGGAACTACAGGCCAGTGAATCAAACATCCACATCAGGCAAGATGATAGAAACAATAATAATGTGTAACATTAGCAGGCATGTGGGTAAGTATGATATATTGGGGAAGAGTCCCTGTGACATTTATAGAGTTGGGCATCATCAATCTATCCTTTGAAGGAGTCAATAGCCAAGTAGACAAGGGAGATCCAGGCGATACTTGGGTTTCTAGAAGGCCCTTGACAAGGTTTCTCATCAAAGACTTTTAAAGAAACTGAGCTGTAACAGGATAAAAGGAAAGGTCCTTGCATAGATGAAAGAGTGGTTAAAAGGTATAAGAAAAAAGAGTAGGATTAAGCTGTCAGTTTTGTCAATGGTGGAAAACCCCACTGGTGTCCCATAGACATTCATGGTCGGCATGCACAGCTCAGTATTTTCATAGCTGGTTTAGAAAAGGGTGTAAATAGTAAGATGACAAAGTTTGCTCATGATACTAAACTATTAAAAGATGTAAAATGAAAGCTCATTGTAAAGAATTTAGGAAAACTCTCACAATACTAGACAAGAAAGAACAAATATAAAAAAAAACCATGCATGGAGAAAAACATATGAAGAACAGGCTATAGACATTACTCATCAGGAATAAGATCTTGGGGTTATAACCAAGAACTTGGGAGAAAAATCTACAAGAACTCTATGAAAGTATCAACTCAATTTTCATTAGAAACCAAAGCTGTATGTTAAAAATTTTTAGGAGGAGAATGGAGAATAAAATATTCTGTGTGGTGTATGCAGCCTCATGAAAACAAAGTGTGTTTTTGGTATTCCCATCACTAAAATTATATAGAAGAAGTGGAAAGCTAACAGAGACTGGACAATGGGGGTCATCAAAACTATGAAGTGTCTTCTGTTTAAGCAGCATCTAAAAAGCCTAATGGCAGAAGAGGTGGTGGGAGCCAAATGTTTACATAGGCTTAAAAAATGGTTAGATAAATTTATGAAAGAAAGATGCACTGAGGATCATTACGTCCAAAGATACTTCCGTTGCTGAGCAAGTGCATGAAACATAGGCTGCTAAAGGCTGAGCTGTACAGAGCAAAATACAATTTATATGCTTGTTTGGTTCTTACACCCTGCACCTGGGCATCTGATCGTGGTTGGAAGTATGATATTGGATTCGATGGACCTTTAGTCTGACTTTACAAGAACACTCCTACTGACTTGATGCCTCCAGATGTGAAACTTAGATGGAGTTTAAGCTGGCTTTGCTTTGTTGCCTGAGGTCAGTAAGGGATCAGGAGCAAAGCTGGGTGTGGAACATTAAAAATCCTTTCTTCACCTCTAAGCCTTGTAATTATTTCATTTTTGAATTATATTGTAGATCCAGGTTTGTAATCAGCCTTGGAGAGAAGCCAGAGTACATACTTTAGTTTGATCTAGTGACACAATTTTAGGAAATAACTTCTTTCTTTTTTATTTGCAACAAAATAATAAAGATAAAATTTCCAGTGGGTCTGACCTGCAATTTTCATAGAAATCTGACATTCTTCTCATATTGTAATCCTAGGAGCTCACAGCTTAAGACAGCTAGTGGTCAACTCCTCTCCTACCCCTCTACTCCCCGAAGACAATGATGTGATGTAGCATTTCTGTAGGAATGAGGCACAGGGAGACAAAATGACTGTCACTGGATTATACAGAGATCCCATGGCAAGGGAATAATGACTGAAGGTCCTCTGGAGTTATGCTGTGGTCCTGGAATAGACATCTTCCCTCCTGTAACACTCTACTGTCTCTGAAGATTGTGAAGCCTTCTGTCTCTGCCCCATCTCTGCTAGGCTGGGCCTGAGACTCAGCAGTTCAGACCCTCAGATGCCTCAGCTTTGGCCTTTTCTCTGCCCTGCTGTGGAAGCACCATGGAAGGACACCCCATGGTTGCCTTCTCAGCACCCTCTATGGAACCTGGTGCACGGAAGACAGTCAGGGAAGCAATGTGATGAGGCAAGGCTAAAGAAAGACTTGCAGTGCTATGCCTCTGCAGTGGCCTGGGGATGTTGTCCTGACTGGGATGCATTCCCTGAGGACCTGTCTCAGCCCTCTGAAGCAGCCCTAATTGGAGAGTACTACTGTGGCTCAAAGTCGCCTTGGCCTTGGCTCTTGGGCTGCAAGTCCTGTGCTGTGGCTCCCAGAGAACTTCCCCTGGGGAAGGCTTTTTTTCCACCACTGATTTTAGTGAGACCTGGTTCAGGCCCTCTGTGATCTCTTTTACACTGTATTGATTGTTGCTTCACCTCAGAAAGTGATTGAGAGGCAAGGGGTAGTGCAGTAGCGATGAACTGCCCCAAGCAAAAGTAATTTTTCTCTCCTTTCTTTTTTGCAGTAATTGTGAATTTCTTACTAAATCTGGGAATAAATCTGTCTAGATCAATTCTGTCTCACTGTCGTCTGTGGCAATATGTTCCCTTTGTGTTGTTCCCATCAACTCGGGGGATATTGTTTATTGGAGATTTTTAATAGAGAACGAATAAATGAATGTACATGATATGGGGGAAATCCATCAAACACATATGTATCTGCAAGGTCTTTTGTGGGGGGACACAAGTCTGCATTTCTGTGGTGGTACTCCTCTACTCTGATAGTATTTACTCACTAAAAACATATGCAAAAGATTTATCCATCACATGTCCACTTTTGGTTTTGTGACTTTGCCTTTATGATAGTTTTTCTTTTAGTTCTCCATACACTGTTGTGGTCTGTGGTCTGATCTCTGCATGTTCAACTCCTGCATTACTCTGCTGCCTTGATTTGAGTTACTTCTGAATTATACATTTGTAAATAATAGAATAATTAAGCCCTGGAAGTTTATTTTTAGTTTATTACTTTCTGCTCAAGAAGTTTCATCTACAGGGTTTTACAGCATGCTGCTGTCTGTTTAGTTTCATGTTGGTGGGATTAATCCTGTTAATCATTGCCCTGACTTCTTTTTTGAAGTGTAAGCTTTATTGTACTGCTTTTAAAACTGTTATCAACTTGCAGATTGAAAGTTCCCAATTTCAGGTACAAAGGTGACTAGAACTTGGTATGAAGTTTTTAAGAAACCTATTAAAAAAATAATTACCCTAAGCATGGTTGTATTGTGTGGACACTGAGTGGATTCTCACTACTCCTTTAGCATCCAGCCTCCTAGGTCAATCTCCTTGGGATGCTTGTGTAGTTAATAGAGAACCTCCTTCAGGGAGCAATTCAAAGGTCTGGAATTCAGCTTTTGCTCTGCATTGCCCTCTGAGGAATCCTCCTTTCTGCCCAATCGAACGGGAAACCTTCGGAGGCTTTCCCCAGCCGAGAGGCGTGGGGTTTTTTTTAAACCATGAAGTCTGCTCCTGGAGAGGTGAACTCATGCTCACCTGTGTGAGTGGTTACCCATCTCTGAGGAAAGATCTCTTGAGCAAGCAGGGACTCCACACACCTCAGCGACTGCGGAGATGCTCCTTGCAGTTCTGGCTTTGGCAGGATAATGGAGAAAGGAACGATGCTCATACATGACATGTACCAAGGGTACGGGTCATAGAGTAGTCTTCCATCATTTCATTCTTCATCCTGACGCCGTGAAAATAGGAGTTGGCTTAAAACTTGGAGCAGAGGTTCTTGTATACTCCCAAACTAATTCTGTTCTGTTTTTTATAATTTTGAGTGTTCTTATTCATTAAAGAATATCTTCTGTCTTTGAATTTTCTTTCATTTCTGAGGTAGATGGATATATATCCATGTTCTTATAGGCCAGTAACATATAAACTAGAGGGCCATAGCTCATTTCAGTGCTGGAGCAAATATTGGGACACAGTTCTGAACTGTTCTAGCACAAAAGTAGCATGGGGAAAAAACTTAAATCTTGGTCTACTTTGTCTAGACTATTCATTACTCTATACTTTTCTCATGTCCCACTCTGATTTACCCTTCTAAAGATAAGCAGCCCCTGTCTTTATCAAATCTGTATTTTGTTATCCTTTGATCCCTACAATCCCAGAGTTCCCTTTTGAAGTGCTGTAACAAATGCTGCATTCCCTGTTCCAGAAACGGCTAGGCAATTGGTTTATTATGTGTCTTGCAGTACTCTCTATGCTGTTCCACATGCTTGCAATGTCTAGTCAATGGTTTTTTTTAAATATTTTTTTCTTTCCCGTAGCTGCATATTGAGCTGAAGTCCTCAGTGGGCTGTCTTGAAAGAAAAGGATCTTTATTTCATTGAAACAAATAATTTTGAAACCTTTGAGGTGTATTGCCAGTTGATATTTTTTCATGCAATGATGTGCCTTATTTTGATCGTAGGTCCATTGTTCCCAAGCACCAATATTGTTCCCGGTGTTTAAATGACATAGTGATGGGAACTTTCAGAAGAGTAAAATGCTGACGTTTCTGCCTGAGGCTAAAGGATACTGTAGGGACTCAGTGCTATCCCGTGTTGTAAAACTGACTTGTTTTACTGACACAAGATGATGGCTACACACCCATGTTTTTTGGGAAGAGTTCTTTTTTCTGCAGCTTCCATGATAGATTACTGTGTGCCAGCTGTCAGAGTGTGGTGATAAAAATTTCTCATTTCATCAGAGAAGCGATATATGTCACTGGGCTACTGATTCATAAAATGAGGAGCCATTTGTGTTTTAAATAGTGCAATGATACAATAGGTACTGAGAGAAATATGAGTTGAATTGTTGAGAGCATCTGAAAAATGGCAATAATTTTATGGTTAGGATTTAAATGTCACTGGAAAAGTTCAGATTCTGACCTGTCTTGGGCTGTCCTGCCTTAAACTGTCTTTGAATAGCAAGCAGCTGATAGGAAGAATAAATTTGTTTAAAATGAAAGAACACAAATTTGAAAACATTCCAAAGAAAAGTGTGACTTTTGCTGGCTAAAAACCCTACTCAGCATTCAAAATGTAAAATGTCAGTTCTAAAGATCAGAGCTATCTCCCTTATTGCAATAGAAATGATGGTTGCAGTTACGATGGGCCAGCTATATGAGAGGAAGCCTGTAAGTGGAAGCACTGACCTTACTACACCTACTGATATATTTGGGAAATCATATCTCAAATAAACTTCCAGGCACACAAACTCCTCCTCAGGTCTCCTCTGTATTGAGTGGGTGGTTATTCCAAGATTATTGTTCTTAGTGTCAGAACACACTAAGTGCCAGCTGATTTCCTCTGGCAGTAAATTAGTTCAAGAAACATGAAAATGGGTTTTGTGTCCCAGACTATCTGTGTTGCATTTTGTTTCCCCAACTTGCCTCTCCATACAAAACGGGCTTAGCTAAAGATTGAAGACAAAATTATATCTTGGAATATAACTTGGAACAGCTAAAGTGGCAAAAACTTTCAGATACAACATAAGTCAGGATTACGGTGCCACTTTTTTGTTGAGATACTATTTTGTCCCAACTTTCTGAATGTGGCAAAGGGCCCCAAATCATTGTTACAGGTTATTTATTATCTTACAGTATTATTATAACGTAAAAAGTAGGGAATGTCAGAAGTTCTTCTCTGAATCTTGCAACTTAAGAGTTGATTAAAATATTTTGTTTCCAATGATGTCACATGTACCATTTACAGGCTGCTGTCGTTATCTGGGGTTTTTTTGTTTGTTTATTTGTAGCTTTCCAGTCACTGGGAGCTGATCTGACACCTAAAAACCTCAGCCCAACTTTCTCAATGCCAGGCTAGGAGTTAATTTGTACTGGCATGATAGTAAAAAAATCTGTCTCTGCTTTGCATAACCAACAAGCTCATATGAACTTCTTTCATAAAAGAAGACAGTCATCATTCAAATTTTTGGGTTATAGGAATTATCAAAAGCCAGCTTCCAGAAAAGTTGACACTAACAGAGCCTTTTCCATAGATTCTGCTTCATCTGCCGCTTAACTTGCATTACTGCCAGAAGACTGCATCCAAATCCACGTGGATGGGGGAAGGGGACGACTGGTCGAGGGTTGCTCCTTCTTCCTTGAGTCGTGTGGGTAAAGAGGGAAAATGAAACTGCTGGGTGCCCACGCTGCCCCATGAGGAAGTTTCCCTCTTGTTCATCGGCACACGCTGCCGTCCCAGCCTCCCTGCTCGCGCTCAGGATCTGATATTGCTATGCAGCGCTGAGTGCATCTCGCTGAAACCAGACACTGTCCCTCTCCCTTTTGGTGCTGTGAATGGCAGATGCAAATAGATTTCCTGTCCTTATAAGAGATCCTGAAGGGGCTGATTCAATGAAGGGAAGAAGCTTGGCATCTCCATAGGTCTGAATCTCTCCCTAATTTTTTGGCCCTGATGCTTTTATCTCTCAGCAATTGCTCTACTTGCTTCCTAATTCCTTTCTCCCCAAGGCTCAATGAGGCACAACGGGAGGAAGTGCGAGAAGCCAATTCTGCTCTTGAAGTGAATTACATCTCTTTCATTTTGTTCTGCTATGTACAATTTGATCTTTCTGATCAGTGATATATCCTGAGGGACTTACAGTACTGTGCTCCACGGCTCGCGATGGGAGAGGTTGCAGGCTTCAGGAGCCATGGCTTACAGCACAGCCGAGATCTCTCTGCTTCTGTGCTTACAAAAAAAGCAGATGAAGATATCTGCTTTGACTGACCAAAAAGAAAAATGGTCACATTCATGTGTGTTGAGATTATTCCAACTGGTTGACTTTGGAGTCAGCACAAAATGACGTTATCATTTTAATTTTATTCTTGCCTTTAGTTTGACATTTACTACATGAGCAAAAATACCCTGGCTGTGGTTAATCATTCCAATTTAAGGAATGACTTTGGGGAAACCACATCTAAGAATCATTCACAAGATACAGAACAGGACAGAGCAAAATGCTATTTATCTGATGTGTGAGGAAAATCTAATTAAACTGTTTGCTCGATTAAAGTAAACAAATGCCTCCATAAAAATGTCTTTTGTTGGTATTCTGTAGTGCTTGTCAAGTCATTCTCGTAGGGCTGACTGGGAATCCAAAGCAGCTTCCCAGTGTTATGTTATGTTAAGAATGAGAGTGACTCTGTTGCTGGCTTAGCCTTTGCCTTGCTGTGAAAGCCAGGAACGTTTATTTTACCTTGTTATGTTTATCCCTCTGCCTACCTTGTGCGTTCAGACAGACTCCTCACCAGGGCAAGGACTCGGTTCCTGTTACAGTGCCTGGCACGAGAAGGTGTTTGATTGATGCTGGGCGTCTTAGGCTTTCCAGCCAGACAAAATCATGCATGATGCCGACTTCGTCTTGACCCTGAGAGAGGTACAAGGTTTCAGAGGAAAGCTTAAGAGAAAGCTGCTAGTGCAGAAAAATCATGAGGAATGAAATGATGCAGACAGATGTTCAGCAACGTCAGGGTCAGGAACAGGAATGGTGCATCTGATGGGGGAAGGCAGCTGCTCCCCACTATGTGACATGGAGCTTGCAGACTGCTGGATCAGAAGAAGGGTGGGTTAAGGCTCCCCCAGGGCTTTCCTCTGGCTAATATTTCCACTGGACACACCAGCCAGTATCACACTTTGTGGGAAAGGGGCACACCAGATAAAATGAAGCAAAGCCCTGCAGCCAGTGGGTGTGTTTTATGCCAGGTTTGCTGCTGGTCCTCAGTGACTGTGCAAGGCAAGCTGGCTGAGCAGTCCTCCTCTGACACGTAATTCGGAGAGCAAGGTAAAGGGCTTAGGACAAAGCTGAATATTATGTGGACAATCACCCTGGCTCTGCAGCACCAAAAATACCATTTAACTAGAGTAATAGAGTTGATTTAGTGCAGAGTGGAACTCTTTATTGCTGCTGTGCACAGCTAACAAGCAGTCTAGGACTTAAAGTGTGAGCAGTTATTAATAAACAAACGACCCAGCTAACAAGCAGTGTGATCCAGCACCATGCTGTGAGCTCCATGGAGAGGTCTGGGGTTGGAGCTAATGGAGTAGACTCCTCTCCTCGTCGCCTTTCCTATAGCTGCTGAAATTAAGACACACTTCAAACAGGAAAACTAAAAGCACACAGTGCCTTTTTAGCTGTACAAGGTGACAATCTTACATTATACTGGCATTTTTAGGAAAATTTTTAAGCGTCCAATGCTGGTTGTTCTCACAAGCAGCAGGAACCATGAGATGGATATCGCATGGCAAAACATACATTTTCTCTTGTTTGCAACTTCCTCACCATCCGCTCAGCTCGGCAATTCCATCGCTGAGAGTGAAAGCGAGATGAATACTGGAAGCTGTGGGATCTTTATGGTCCCATAGCCTGCTATCTGCACAGATGCTTATCTCTAGCAGTTGGTGTAATGAAAGACACTACTTCAACTTACAGCCCATGCCTCCCAAGTACTTACCTGACCTTTGTCACTGACACCCAGGCACCAAACCACCAGAACTTTAATCTTTATAATGCCTAAGTGAGATAGGAAAAGGTGTTTTGTCTGTGTTGAAGGAAAGGTGTCATATTCTCATTGCTACAGCACAGCTCCTGCCTAGAGTCAGTAGGAGAAATCACAGCACCCAAGGTGGGTGCAGTGCCCTACTGCTCCCCACTGTGGCTACAGCTGCCTGACCTAGGTGGTGAGACTGCTTCTCTCCATCCATCATTTTGGGAATCTTCAGTACACAGCAGGTGGCCTGAACTGCTTGAACGTCATAGGATTCATGATGCCTAATTTTAGGCCCTTCTGGTCGGTGGCCTGAACACGGCCCTAAATAAATGACCAAGGTCATACAGGAACTCAGTCTTGTTTTCCAGCTTCCCGGACGGATTTCCTAAAAATTGCATCACTTCTGTTTTTCATTGCTGTTGAAATATTAGTTATGGGATGTCAGAAGAGGGGAGTTGTGTTTACTGCTTCTTTTTCCTTTTTCATCTTGTTGTTCTTTGTCTGTTCTTTTTGAGTACTCAATTAACTGTTTAACCAAACTACAGGCAAGTTCTTTCTATTCACAGGAGAAAAGCCAGGTCTGAGATTCAAGTACAGAGAGGATTATTTTCTTAAGACTACAGATAATCAAAGGCAAATAACAAAAGAGCAGAATAATCTAAGTTCACCTCTAACTGTGTTCTATCAAAAAACGTTTACCTGACATTTTGGTATAAAAGCCAAAAATATTGAAAAGAAACTATTTATCACTGGACAAACATAAAAACTTGAAAGGTTAAAACCAGTCAATTAGCAATATTCAGACAGTCTCAGGGTACTCAATCTCTGTTTCATCTTTTCATATATCATCTTGTTTATGCAGCTCTACAGAGAGGAAATCACTGGCTTGGCACTCACTGATTTAAAAATCTTTTTTTGTCAAGCCGAGGTTTGCTGTAAGCAAAACCCAAAGTACAAAGTCTTAATGACTGAAAATCTGATCTAAATGCCAAAACCCCTTTTACTGTGTGCTTGAGTAACCCTACTTACGTTTGGAGAAATAGAGGCTCCTCTCTCGTAATTTTTAGTTTCAGTCCACAAGTCATAACTCAGTGTTAATCCCAAAGGTCCCGCTCAAGCAGAGGACCTAGATACTGCATTGCTTGATACTACATCTATTGAAATACAAATAGAGTTTGGCTTTATCACAGAAGCAATATTTATTATGACCCTTTTTTCTTTTTCTAGAAAGCTCGTAGCCATGCACAGGTAGGCCAAGAATTGTCCTATTTCTGGCCAGCTGCCTGTAGGTGAATTTTGGGAAAAGGGCAACAATTTCAATGTCATTTTGGGTTAACAGTCTCTAGAATTTCTCAAATAGTTTCAATTCATCCACTTCATGTCAATAACAGCCTCTAATTACTTCTTTCCTGGGACCCACCTCTCTGAGTGTTCAAGATAATACGTGCCCCTTTAGTACCAGCTACTCAACAGCCTATTGTCCATGGCTGTTCTTTACCTTCACTTTTTAATGAGGCCCTCAGAGCTTTTCACTGCATATGGAGGGCATGCTAACCATGTTCACCCTGAAGCCAATCCTTACCTAACCAGAGCCACCTGAACTGCCCATCCTCTCTGTTGTACTGATGAAGCTGCAGCATGGACAACTCAAGTTGTACTTCCCAGACCAGCAGCTGGTCCCTTCTCTAGGAAGCAAGTCTGGTCTCTGTTTCCACAGCTGGCTCTAAGGACAGGCAGGAGGCAGGATGCAGGTGGGAAGAAATGAAGAGTGGGAGTGCTGAGACAGGTATGAGCTGACTCCTCATGTTTCTCACCTCACATGAATGCAGCAGAGAACATGCTGAGAGGAGAAGGGAACTCATTTTGTCTTAGTCTTAGTATCTGGACTTGCAGGATTTGTTAATGGACTCTAAGGGTTGACATAACAAAGTTTCAAGGTAGTCGTTAGTGGGTCTGAACATGGCCACAGCCTTAATGTTAAGGTTTGGTGACAGCATGTTAGAAGCAGTTGTGACTTTGGCTGGTGCCTAAAGATTGGACGTTAAAGCTGTAGTCAAGCTCAGATAAGGCAGAAAGTTTTTTTCACTTGTATGAAGTTCCAGGGATGTTTTGCAATAATCTGGATACAAATTACTCTTAAGGTGCATAGACACCTCTGTGCAAATGCAAGCCTCAAATTATGTGGCTGGGTTGTAGCTGGAGGGCTGGCTGGGGCTCAGCAGAGACAGGTTCAGTGTCCTGGCCTGCTGCAGAAACACCTTGGGTGCATGGTGCAAACCCAGATCCTCATAAAGATTAAAATGCTTGACTCCCACTGTGCTAATAGTTGGGAGCCCAACATTTAAGAGCCTTTGAGCTCTTGGGTCTTGTATCTGTCTGCCTGAGCATGCCAATAGTTGTATTTGGAGGAAGTAATAGTTGTATTTTGCTCCCTGGGGAGGAGTGAGGGAGGACTAAAGCTAAGCAGTGCAAAGTGCCCTCATGGTGTCGCAGCAATGGTGGAGTCCTCGCCAGATATAAGATTGAACAAACTAAAACACTGTGTGATGGGAGGCATAAACTAGCGGGCTAAAATGAATGTTGTTGGCATGACGCACTGGAAGGAAACTGCATTGATTTCTGCCCTGTTCTTATTTTTCTATATCTCATTTATTCTCTGAATGAACTTGATGTTAATGCTCTTACAGAGGCCAGACTCCACCTCAGTGGTCATTTTGCATGCACAGAGACTCACCTGTTTTGTAATCGGTTGTGCTGCTCTGCTCGCAGATTCAGATTCTCAAAGCTTTTCACTCATGTAAATCTATCATGTAAGCTGATGAGAATTTTATCTGAGTGAAAGGAGGTGAAAAATGGCTGTGTTAATTTTTTGGTAGTGGTGGTGGTGTTAGAGGGAAGTTTTTAGCCTTGATTTGAGGAAGAGGACTTCTGAGTTGAAGAAAGGAGGTTCCTGGAACATAAAATGTCATGGGGGCTCCCAGCCTCCAGCTGGATCCTGACAGGCAAAAGTAACCCTGAAATATCAAATGGTGTATTTTTTTTCCATGCAACTGAAATTCCTCATCAAGATTTGCCAGGCTGGGGCAGGGACCTTCGCCTCTGTACTCTGTACGGTATTGAGCCCAGAGGGGCACGGGCCAGGAACTCTGGGCAGCACCGGGCTACAAGGAATAGCCAGGCTAGGAGTGACGAAGCATGTTAACTAGCTGAATTTTAAGTCTATGTCAGGGCTTTTCAATCCTTTCATGCTAACTCAATTAAGCTAAGAGGTTGGAAAAGAAATCGCTCTGTTTTCCCATCAAAGCAAAGGTCTGAATGAATTTCAGACCCAGCTGATTGCAGTAGCATTGAAACTCACTTAAATGCCCTAGGAAAAATGTCTGCTTTATTTTAGAGCATGTTTGATTCCAAATGATGCATTCAGCCCCAAAGACCCATTTCTGAAGATGCAAAACTGTGGGTAGTAAAAAATTTGGCAAGTATCAGAACATTGTGTGAGCTCATAATTAAAGGAAAAAGCATATGCAGATTATGAAAAAGCACTGCTGCAGTAGCAGGTTTTTTTGGCAGGCTGTCAGGGATCATTCAGCATGTTTTTTGTGTATTTATTATGACCTAACACACACTTTGAACTTACACAGTGCAGAGGGTCTTGCTGAAGATCACTGAATGTTACTGTAAAAGAGGGAGACTGGAGATCAGTCACTGTGTGCCACTTCATATCAGTGAGGGGAGGCAGCTGGCCAAGGTGGATGTTTTTTAGATGTTTTTTGATCTACAGCCTGCTTTCTTTGGTACGTAAATATGGTTATGTATCAAATCATGCCAACACACTTTCCTTGTCTTTTTTGCCAGACTTTCCCTTTTTAGACAATGAATTCATTTATGTTACCTCTGAGCATCCTGAACTGGCAAGGAGCGAGTTGGGAGGCACAGATTTTTGCTAATCGGGCATATGGTGCTTTTAACTTGTGGTTAAACATAGATGGTATAAGGAACACATGTTAATAATAAAGATGTTAAGTGGGTACCAATGGACTGGGCTGATTGCTAAGAACAGATCACGCAGTCGTAAAACAGTTTAGAGCCTGAAGCACTTGGGCCAGAGCGCTAATTATTACACATTTTAGGTCTTTTGTCTTGGCTCTGGGAAATGTATTATTTTTAGTGATTTTCATTACGTGTTGGATTTAAAAATAGACTGAATTACAGCCGGTCGTTGTTCTGCTGGGATGAATTATAGTTTGTTGAGGCAACTGCTTATTTTGTCTTGTCCCATGGCATTATATGAAGCCAGACAATAAAAAAAGGAAATATGAGTGGCATTAACCTTTTGAAGTAGAAGGAAAAGGAGCCTTAATGAAATAGAGCAAATCAGGCAATTATATTGCAGCTCTTAGTTATCATATAAAAAAGGAAGCTGTGTCCTATATCATTTAACTCTTTACCTCCTCCTGTGGAGGTGAGGTATATGCGATAGAAACACAGATGTCTTTCTGCTAAGTAACTGGTGCTAATTAACAGGGCTAGGAAGAGATACCTTATTTAGAGATACACAAAGTAGCAGAGCTATGTTGGTGCTGGGTGTCTAATTTCTGCAGTTCTTCCTGTCTGATGGTGCATCCCCGAGTTATAAAAACTGACTTTTTCACAAATTTCTCTCCCCTTGCCCCATTTTTTCCCTCTCTCCCTAAAGGAAGGTAGTAGTCTTGTTAATGGGGGTGGTACTGTTCTCTGTCCACAGTTACTTGATTTTGGCTTTTTCAATCTGGCTGGGTGGTATTTTAAAGACCCAAGAGTTTTTCAAGTATGTTAAGAACACAAGCTCCCAAATAGGTCCAACAGGCAGTTACAAAAAAACCCCTCCCACTTCTTTTGCTAAGGGCATGATCAGATGAGCCTCTCTGAAAAATGCTGAGCCAAATGAAGCTATCTCCCTGCTGGGCCTTCCCACCCTGCTCTTTGTGAAGGTTGTCTCCAATTTGGTTTTGCAGGTTTAACCATTTGTCTGATTACTTCTCACCCACTTCAATAAGGAATCTGAGTTAAAAAGCAAAACCACCCCCTTTGACTTATTTTCTTTAAATGAGGTTATTATTTTTTTTAAGACTTTTTCTCTTGGTTGGGATCATTTTACACATCTGCGTTACTGAGTGAAGCTTGCAAAGTGCCAGGAATTACTGCTTGCCCACATCAAAGATGCTCTTGGTGGATAGGTATACCTAAAGAGCAGGGGCTCCTCTTTTTTTTATTAAAGGACCCCCCTTAAACTGCTTTGCAATGTGGGAATTAGAAGGCTGTAAGTCAGAGTGTCTTATCTGTTTATGACTTAGTAAAACATCCCTCTGTGTTTGACAGGAATTGAATTCATACCCACTAAGCAAACTGCAAGTCAACATTGTTTCACTGAAGCAAAAATCATTATCTTCCATCGGTCTCGATCCTCCCATGCTTAGGCTAGATGTAATTTCTATTGAACAGAATGGATCCAGGTTGACTTACTGCCAGTGTGGTCTGGCTGGTGAGGCAAAACCAATCTCCGGGGTGCTGTCCCCATAGTGTAGTGTAGCCACCCCTGAAGTGCCACAGCCCAGGACTGAACACCGCAACAAGGCTGTACGTCCCAAAGCACATCCTTTTGCAAAAGCCTCTCTTAATCATAGCAGTTTGTATGGTTGGTGTCAATAAACAAAAAAAGTCCTTGTGGGGAGGATGGCGCTTGGTACAGAGGCAAAGAAACGAGCACTTAGGAAGATGCTGAGAGAAAGGAGACAGGGTTTTCATTTCCATCCTCCAGTCTGATAAATTTCCCACATAAACTGCATTGAATGCAGTGTCTTTCATCAAGTAATGAAAATAGAGCATGAATTTGAGCTGATAATCTGCTTAAAAAAAAAAGCTGATAAAGTCAATTGATGTTCAACGAAGAAGAGTGCCATGGTTTAAGTTGTTGGCCTGGCATTTATTTTTAATGAGTGATCTTGCTTCAGTTGTCAGTTCTTCTATTCAGTCTTGGGCTTCATTTTCATGACAGAAAAACAAGATGGTGATTATTTCCTTTGCCTGTCCTGTAAACTGTTTGGGGCAAGACCTGATTCTCCTATTAACACAACATTAGGCAGGAGAGGTTGCTGATCTACACTGAGACCTTTTGGCGTTGCTGTGGCTCAACTGGAAATATTTAATTATGTATTTTTAAAGGTGGATACCTGAATTAGGTCCCCTAAATCCCTGTGTAGATATCTTTGATAAATAGAAGTTGTTTGGTTTCCTGAGCAGGTGAGCGCTCATCCGCAGTTCTTAACACCAGGGCCCTCTTGACTCATCTGAGATGAGTGGAGAAAGAGATAGTTTCATCTTCACAGTCTCTGCCTACAGCAAGCTCTTCCCAAGCTCTTCCCTAATCGTTTCAATTGGAGAAGATTAGGCATACACCTAAGACCTGTATCCGTGTGTGGATGCATGTTTCATGCGTGCTCCATCTGAATTTGTTCCAATGCAAAGATTTTCACAGAACAATTAAAATGCAAATGTAGATGCAAATTGTGACAGACTCAAATAGCAAACTTAGCTGTGGAAGAATCATAATATGTGTCACCTTTTGCATTTCTCTCACTCTCCTCACTGCATTTGTTTCACCAAGCTATAACTTCCCCATACAATAAGCCTTGTCAAAACACAAATATCAGTCTAGTTTCAGAGTATTGGTTCCCTTCCCACACAAACATTTCCTCTTAGGAGCACAATCCAGCAGGCAAGTGTTTGCATCTGAGCAGCCCACTGTAAGGGTGAAGGGATTACTTGGGAGTATGTAGTAGTACCTTTCATTCCTGGCTCCCATCAGGGCCAGGATGTTGTCTGGTCCCAGCCACTTCAGTACATGAGTGACAGTATTCGAAAGATGACTTACCCCGCCTGGTTTAACTTTGGAAATTAACACTTGTTTTATGGTTAAATGATATAATTTTTGCAGTACTGGAAGAGTTGCTGTGTGTACTAACATCCACACATACAAAGGAGATGTGCCTGTCTGACTATAAACAGAGAATCCAGAGGACAGAGAGAGAGATGGGTGAACTTGCCTGATTTACTCAAAAATTCTGTGGAAGGGTTGACATTTGGACCCACGCATGCCTTTAGCTCTTAATTCAAACGTCCCACTCTTATCTTCTCCCTCCCTGCCCAGACTGTGTCACTGCAGCTTTTGAGGCAGTTGTGCACTGCAGTCATCTTTGCTGTGATTCCTGATGAGCTTGGCCATACTGTGAAGGGACAGCTACAGTCTGGGTTAGTTATTCTATGAACATTTCTCCTAAGCCTTGAAATTTCTCCCAAGCCTTCCTCTGTCTCAACCTCTTCCCTTCCTTTTCAATTATTTCTTCGGACATCCTCCCAGCCTCAAAGAAAAGGATAAAAATAAAATAAGCTCGGGAACTACCTGTGGAACTCATAGCAGCCATTTGCTGCTATTATGTCATTTGGTCTGCTTGTGTGTTTTAGGCTTGCCCCTGCATCTGTGTTGTCTATTTAGGCTACAGGCTCTTGGGGATTGCTTGCCTGCAATGTTTATACAGTACCGCAGCCTGGCTCTGCTTTTGGTTGGTTTTCAATTACTGTCTTCATAAACATGGACAGAGTGTGAGGTCTGCTGCTCCTAGAGAGGTGGCCCAGGGGCCCCTATTGCTAGTGAACCTTCTGCACCTGTCCTGTAAGCAAACAACTGCAGTTTTCGGAGACTGCAATTCAGTTCTGCTTCATGTTTGCTAGTTTTACTACGAAGGATGAGACCATACGCTAGTTCTTCACATCTCCTTGCCCTGTTTCTAAATGAAAGAGAACTCTTCAAGTAAAGCATTAGAAACATGCAAAGATTTAATCCCCTGTGCAACTTGGACACCTTTACACCAGTGTTCTCTCAACCAGATCTTACTCTGACTTTGCTGGAGACTAGACAGGCCCATCTATAGTGAATCTTTAGGTCTTCACTAGTTACATTACCTTCTGCTCCTGTGCCCTAGGGATACACTAGGAGCATGTTTCAGGTTTTCCACTTCCTATGTTGTTTCCTTGACTGTTATTAGGGGGGTTCCTGCAATTAAGCCTGGATCTCTGCAGGTGAGTTGCTGGCTCTTCAGTGATTCTAGGGGACAACAGGAGTACTGGGAGACTGTATTTTGTGGACAGACCTCACCTGATATTATGCAGTGGAGAAGCAAATCTGATTCTTCCTTCCTTGATAGGAATTATCAATATGTGCTTTTGTGATACATCTCAGTCATCAGGCCTGTAGGATAGAGTCATAGAATTGTTTAAGGTTGGAAAAGACCTTTAAGATCATCAAGTCCAACTGTTAACCTAGCACTGCCAAGGCCACCACTAAACCATGTCCCTAAGCACCACATATACATGTCTTTTAAATACCTCCAGGGATGGTGACTCAACTACTTCCCTGGGCAGCCTGTTCTAATGTTTGACAACCCTTTCGGTGAAGAAGTTGTTCCTAGTATCCAATCTAAGCCTCCTCTGGGGCAACTTGAGACCATTTCCTTTTGTCCTATCACTTCTTACTTGGGAGACGAGACTGACACCCACCTCACCACAACCCCCTTTCAGGTAGTTGTAAGAGTATGGTAAGGTCTCCCCTCAGCCTCCTTTTCTCCAGACTAAACAAGCCCAGTTCCTTCAGCCGCTCCTCATAAGACTTGTGTTCCATACCCCTCACCAACTCCATTGCCCTTCTCTGGACACGCTCCAGCACCTCAACATCCTTCTTGTAGTGAGGGGCCCAAAACTGAACACAGGATTCAAGGTGCGGCCTCACCAGTGCCGAGTACAGGGGCACAATCACTTCCCTGCTCCTGCTGGCCACACTATTGCTGATACAGGCCAGGATGCTGTTGGCCTTCTTGGCCACCTGGGCACACTGCCAGCTCATGTTCAGCTGGTTGTCAACTGACACCCCCAGATCTTTTTCTGCTGGGTAGCTCTCCAGCCACTCCTCCCCAAGCCTGTAGCGTTGCATGGGGTTGTTGTGACCCAAGCACTTGGCCTTGTTGAACCTCATACAGTTGACCTCGGCCCATTGATCCAGCCTGTCCAGAGCACTCTACACAACCTTCCTACCCTCCAGCAGATCAATACTCCCACCCAACTTGGTGTCATCTGCAAACTTACTGATGGCACATTCCATCCCCACATTCAGGTCATTGATAAAGATATTAAACAGAACTGGCTGCAAAACTGAGCCCTGGGGAACACCACTTGTAACCTGCTGCCAACTGGGTTTAACTCTGTTCACCACAACTCTCTGGGCCCTGCCATCCAGATAGTTTTTTACCCAGCGAAGAGTACACCTGTCCAAGCCATGAGCAGCCAGTTTCTCCAGGAGAATGCTGCAGGAGACAATGTCAAAGGCTTTACTAAAATCTAGAGAGACAGCATCCACAACCTTTCCCTCATCCACTAAGTGGGTCACTTTCTCATAGAAGGAGATCAGGTTGGTGAAGCAGGACCTGCCTTTCATGAACCCATGCTGACTGGGCCTGATCACCTGGTTGTCCTGTATGTGCCATGTGATGGCACTCAAGACGAGCTGCTCCATAACCTTCCCTGGCACCAAGGTCAGGCTGACAGACCTGGAGTTCCCCAGATCATTCTTCTGGCCCTTGGGTGTCACATTTGCTAACCTCCAGTCAACTGGGACCCTGCCAGTTATCCAGGACTGCTGATAAATGATTGAAAGTGGCTTGGAGAGCAATTCTGCCAGCTGCCTCAGTACCCTTGGATGGATCCCATCCGGACCCATAGACTCGCGTGTGTCTAAATGGTGTAGCAGGTCGGTAACCATTTTCCCTTGGACTATGGGGGCTTCATTCTGCTTCCTGTCCCTGTCTATCAGTTCAGGGGGCTGGGTACCCAGAGAACAACTGGTCTTACTGTTAAAGACTGAGGCAAAGAAGGCATTAAGTACCTCAGCCTTTTCCTCAGCCTTTGTCACTATGTTTTTATAGCAACTTTTTTTATTGTCTTTTACAGCAGTAGCCAGATTAAGTTCTAGTTGGGCTTTGGCTCTTATGATTTTCTCCCTTATAACCTCACAACATCCTTGTCGTTCCTCCATGACAGGCAGGCAATGAAAGCCATTTATGATCTAGGTACAGAAATACCAGAAATCTGTATTTTCACAGCAATCTGAGATGCCGCCTGGATCTGCAGCACCCGGGCAAGAAAAATGCCTGCAGAGAAAACATAGGCTTGTCTGACCTGCCTGTGTTTGAATGTTTTCAGATGCTAAATGCTATGGAACATCTTTCTTCCTTGTATATCCCCTTGGTAGTAGTGCTGGTTTTTTTTTAATTGGGATTTTTTTTTTAATTTGGCCAGAGATTTTCACAGGGGAGTTTGCATCAGTGTTGAGATGTCGAAACCAGAGATGAGACGGCTGAGTGTAAAAGGGATCTTTCTGCAGTTTAGGCATCTTTCAAGTGTCTGAAAAATATCACTCTGAAATAGTCTTAGATGATTTCTTTTGAGGAGCACTTTAGGAACAAGGTGAAATTTTAAAATCTGAACCTGTTTTTGCCACTGGTTATTTGCTTGAGGATCATAGAATGTTTCTTTTGTCAAACCTTCTACCTGAGGCTTATAAAAGGGAATATAATTGCTTGTTCCTGATGCTACATCATATTCAAAGCTACCTCAGTATTTGGCAAAAGAACACTTGGATCTTCAGTCGTTAAAGCGGGATGAATCAAGATGAGACACTACTATCTTTAAAATCAAAAGGAGGCAGCCAACTCCTGAAGCCTCTGTGAGGATGGCAGCTTCCTGCCTGTTTTCTGAAAACAGGAAAGAAAGAAACCTAACCTTTTATTAATAGTTTGGTTATACACAAAGGGACACAGACAACTATTTCAGTATCTACTGTACACAGATACGTGAAACACACTGCACTAATTATACGAGTCGGGCTGGTTGAAGGACAGTTAATTGGTTTTCTGAATATCTCAATCATCACAGGCAGCAAGACACATGTCCAAGGATTTGAAGAGTCAGCAGTAGTAGATGTCTGTGAATTCTCTGTTGCAAAGTAAACCTTTATTTTCACTACAGCATGTTTTATAGTGCAATAAAAAAGAAGGAAGTCAATAGCTATATCTAATATAACTGTAGCTGAAAAGATACTTTACTGATTCAATATTGCTTGAAGGGCAGTGTAATATAGGTATTTGACCTTAACCAAGGGCTCACATGCAGGTATTGGGTTCAGGCTGAACGGTTGATGAAAAAAACTGAGCCAAATTGAGACTAAAAACATGTTAAAATGACTTATATTTTACATTATTTTTTACAAAAAATCAGTTGTTTACTAATTAACTTTTGCCTCTAATCCTGTTTAGGCCCACTTATTTCATACAGAAATATTTTTATTTTTGCATTAGGAAATCAGTTGCTTTTTGGTGAAATTCAGCCTTATGTGTATTTGAGCTTTTGTTATTGTCCTAGTCAGTAGAGTTGTTGATCTGATTTTATCTTGTTTGTTTATAATAAAAGTATTTTATCATCTTCCATGTAGATTATTTGAGACAGCAACAACAACAACAAAAGCAAGCAATGGCTGTACATGGCATTGTGGCAAACCCTTTTCTCCTGAATTCTGAACCACAGATGTTCCACAAACACACTGAAATTGCTATTAGAATTGCTCGGAACACTCATGGTGCAGAAACAAACACCTGCATTTTGCAGGACTAATACCTGATTCATGAGGTCCTATAGCGTCACGTGTAAGTTCATCAGTTCCTTTACTGTGATAAACCAGAATTGCATTTCTGCTATTATAGCTATGTTTTGGGGAAGAAATAATAAAATTATCCAAGGTTTGCAGGTGCAACTGCATAGGTTTTCAGGTATAACTGCATCCTCTCTTGAAGCAGTCTCTGTTGTATTTCCAGACAAGTGTAAGCTTGCTCTGACTGTACTGTTAGCAAACGGGAAGCCCTATAGCTCTAGTCATCCTGTTTCTGAAACTGCGCTAAGTCACCTGAGAGTCTGCATATACTGACTCTGCGCTGAGTTAATACAACCAAAAGTCAGCTTGTACCTTTGGCAGATCAAGTTTATATCTGCTTGCAAAAAGCTGTAGATTTATCTTGAATATTTTCCTGAAGGCTCCTAGTGTTGACAGCAACCAGGAATATTTTAAAGCTGTCCATGATGCTCGCATTGATTTCAGAAATAATGAAGTCAGGCCAGTGTTAAAAGCCCAACTAAATGGTCTCTCCATGTTCAAAAGCGAACCAATCCTAGAACTGTGAATGAAGATTTGGACTTTGTGTTCCCAGTCTGTGGTCACCTTAAAAAAAGGTCACTGGGTTTTACAAATGTACTTAAAATCTTAGGTAGTGCTAATCTAATCATTTTGGCAAGTGTGTAAAATCACAGCTAAACAGATGTCTTACCCGATTCTGACCTATGCAAAAGACTTATTGACACCAAAGAGGTAGAAAATAGTGACATCTCAGCAAACATTCCTGAATATATTGTATGAAAACCAGTTCGTTCAAAGTTTGGGATTTTTGCTTTGTTTTGTTTTTCTGGCAATGCCTTTGTAGAACCATAGAATAATGGAACAGTTTGGGGTGGAAGGGACCTTTAAAGGTCATCTAGTCCAAGCCCCCTGCAATGAGCAGGGACATCTTCAACTCAATCAGGTTGCTCAGAGACTCATTCCCGTCCAACCTGACCTGGAATGTTTCCAGGGATGGGGCATCTACCACCTCTCTGGGCAACCTGAGCCAGGGTTTCACCACCTTCATTGTGAAAAATTTCTTCCTTGTATCTAGTCTAAATCTACCTTTTTCAGTTTAAAACCATTACTCCTTGTCCTGTCGCTACAGGCCCTACTAAAAAGTCTGTCCTCATCTTTATTAGAAGCCCCCTTGAAGTACTGGAAGGCTGTAATAAGGTCTCCCTGGACCCTTCTCTTCTCCAGGCTGAACAACCCCAAATCTCTCAGCCGGTCCTCATAGGAGAGCTGTTCCATCCCTCTGATAATTTTTGTGTCCTCCTCTGGACCCGCTCCAACAGGTCCATGCTTTTCCTGTGCTGAGGGCTCCAGAGCTGGACGCAGGACTTCAGGTGGGGTCTCACTAGAGCACAGTAGAGGGGCAGAATCACCTCCCTTGACCTGCTGGCCACGCTGCTTTGGATGCAGCCCAGGATACAGTTGGCCTTCTGGGCTGCGAGAGCGCATTGCTCATGTCCAGGTTTCCAACCAGTACCCCTAAGTGCTTCTTGGCAGGGCTGCTCTCAATCCCTTCATCCCCCAGCCTGTACTGATACTGGGGGTTGCCCTGAGACAGGTGCAGGACCCTGAGCTTGTCTTTGTTGAACCTCATGAGGTTCACGCAGGCCCATGCCTCAAGCTTGTCCACGTCTCTCTGGATGGCATCCTGTCCTTCAAGTGTGTCAACTGCACCACTCAGCTTGGTGACATCTGCAAACTTGCTGAGGGTGCACTCGATCCCACTGTCTGTGTCATTGATGAAGAGATTGAACAGTACTGGTCCCAGTACAGATCCCTGATGGACACCACCCGTCACCCATCTCCATCTGGACACTGAGCCATTGACCACTATTGTCTGGGTGTGGCCATCCAACCAATTGCTCATCCACCCAACAGTCCATCCCTCAAATTCATATCTCTCCAATGTTGAGAGAAGGATGTTGTGGGGGTCTGTGTCAAAGGCCTTACAGAAGTCCAGTGAGATGACATCCGTAACTCTTCCCTTGTCCACTGATGTGGTCACTCCATCACAGAAGGCCACTAGGTTGGTGAGACTGACAGGCTGGTAGTTCCCAGGATTCTCATTTTGACCCTTTTTAAAAATGGATTCCTTTTTCCCAGTGTCCAGGGACTTCACCTGACTGCCAGGACTTCTCAAATATCATGGAGAGTGGCTTAGCAACTACATGAGCCAATTTCCTCAGGACTCTGGGATGTATCTCATCAGGTCCCATAGTTGTGCATGTTTGGGTTCCTCAGGTGGTCTTGACCCTGATCTTCTCTTACTGTGTGAGGGACTTTGCTTCTCCACTCCCCGTCTTGCAGTCCATCCCCTCAAGAGG